>NC_143489.1:54503062-54655817 GCF_027475165.1 Benincasa hispida
GTTTACTTCTCGGCCTTATCTCTTTCTCTTCCCGGATTTCTTCTTTTCAGCACTCAGCTTAATCTTTTTCTCTCTAAAATCTTATAGCACTTAGCCCAGTATCAAATAGCATATTGTTCTCTGAAATCACTAGGGTATTTATAGAAGCAGATCCTTTGACTCCGGCCTTGTGGTCCCCACTTTTGTTATGAAAATTCCGAAGATGGAGGGATATTATTCTTTCTGTTATGCAATCAGACCGTCAAATCTACACAACGGTTAGTTGTACATGTGTCTCAATCTTTTACTTTTGTGTTGCTCAGTTGCATCTTTCGATCATAGGTTCGCATGCGGTGTTTGTTTTTATTACCGCATACGATCGAAGCATAGCTCTGGACAGACTATCGCATTGCGTCGTTACTTCGGTAATTGTCTCTTCAAGGTTGATTGACGAGCATAATGTGATAGAGATTCATTGATTAGTTTCTCATGAACCTTGAGCACGAGCGGTGACTTGGTCTCCTGCAAAATAGAATAAAGTTTGGCTTGTCCTCCATCTTTTTGGTGTTAGTGGGTGTAATTGCAAACATTTATAATTATTGTCATACTAGGTTAATTTTCATACAATTGGCGCATAATTATTAACTTTTGGCCACAATATCTAGATAAGGTGGCATAAATAACTTGTATTTCTACAAGTTATCACACCCCAAATTTAGATATATGCTTGTTCTCAAGCATATCTTTTACTAAGGCAATCATGCTCCTTTCCTATCATATATTTCTGCGATGATTGGTTGCTCCGAATGTTACACTTAGGCACATTCCCTAACATCGCACTTTCCTTCTATCCTTGCTAATTCTTAGCAAGCCTTACTTTATGCTTCTATGTAACAAAATTCTGCTCAAGACACTTTTCGAGTTTTCAAAATAGAATGTTTATCTCTTTGTTATCAAAACAACTTGATGTATCTATATGCGGTGAGCAAAACTTTGCGTCATTTATTCACTTAGAGACAATTGGTTATGGTTACACTCTTCATTTTGGCTTGTCCCCACGGGTGTCATGTGAACATCCAACTACGGTAGTGTGCTAGTTCTAACTTTAACTCATGATAATCAGAGGAGTTGTCCCTTGCCTTCTTTTTCCCTTTTTGTCTTATACTACGTTGTTCTTGGAGACCCGCCTTCGTTTTGGCTTGCTCTTACGGGTGTCATACGAACATCCAACTACGAGCAGGCTCCCTTTATAATTAAACTCTTATCAGGTTGGGAACAGTTTTGAAATTTTTCCTTGTGCTGACATTGGAGTTTTGCATAAAAATTTTGTTTTTTTGTTTTTTTTTTTTCAAATGAAAGTAGATGCATTTTTTGAAATACTGCATACTTTTGAATTTATCTGCTCAGACCTTCCCCACCCCCAAATTTAAAGATGATCAAGGTCCCCATTGCGTTATTTGGATAGACTAAACAAACACTTAGAAGAAAATTTCAAAAAGAAAGTTTGAGCAGGATTTTGAAAGATAAGAGATAAAGTACTACTAAACTAAGAGTTAACTAAGGGACCTTTAATATTAATATTGTTGTTTTCAAAACTTATTAGAGAAATATTGTTGTTTTGGGAGTTCGAGGCTAGAAGTCGAGGATTGAGGATTCGACTAATGTAGAGGTTGAATGTTGAGAACTCGACAAACAAAGAAAAACTTGGAAACAATACGTAAATTAGGGTTTTCGAGGGTTGAAGTTTCGACATACATAAGTCGAAACTTCAACCCTCGACAAGGAAGATAAGTGAGTGAAGCAGATTATAAGAGAGAGCGAGATTGTAGGAGAGAGCGAGATTGAAAGCGAGATTGTAGGAGAGAACGAGATTGAAAGCGAGATTGTAGGAGAGAGCGAGGTTGTATGCGTTTCGCTCTCTTCTACAATCTCGCTCTCTCTGAACATCTCACTCTCTCAATCTAGCTCTCAATCTCGCTCAGAATCTCGTTTTCTCTTACAATTCAAAATTCTGTTATTGTTGTTATTTTTTCATTAATGATTACTAGCTTTTTTTCTCATTGGTCATGTATATATATATATTTCTATGGAAAGTAAATAAATTTATTGTATATTCAATTTTTTTTTCTTATAAAGTTGTACATTATTCTTTTAATTAACTTATACATTATTTTTTTAATTAAGTTGTACATTATTCTTTTAATTAAGTTGTACATTATTCTTCTAATTAACTTGTGCATTATTCTTTTAATTAAGTTGTACATTATTCTTTTAATTAAGTTGTACATTATTCTTCTAATTAAGTTGTGCATTATTCTTTTAATTAAGTTGTACATTATTCTTCTAATTAAGTTGTACATTATTCTTCTAATTAAGTTGTACATTATACTTCTAATTGAGAAAAAAAAAATTTTTAATTGAGAAATAAATATTTTTTTTTTCAGATCATGGCTTTAAACCCAAGACCTGTTGATCCCAATGTTTTGTACGACCAGTCCATTCATCGATCATCTACTGTATGGCGAGATCGTACTACTGGAGAAATATCTTGTAGGCATTGAGACGCAGTTCTCCAGCGCACTATCCTGCTCCACCCTCGAATACTACCGCTACTGCGCAAATCTGGATTTTATGGGGTTGCCAGATTAGGATTTATTCAGTTGGACTGGCATCTGATCACAGCCTTGGTCGAGAGATGGAGGCCCGAGACGCATACATTCCATATGTCTGTTGGAGAGTGCACTATCACTCTACAAGACATAGAAGTGTTGTTGGGGTTACCTGTTGACGGTGAGCCGGTCACCGGAGTGATATATGATGACTGGTTAGAAGTTTGTCAACTGTACCTCGGTGCGACCCCACCCGCCGACAAGATTAAAGGATCGAGATTAAGTTTAATATGGTTAGGAACAAAATTTCGTGAGCTCACAGATGATGCAGACGAGGAAACCGTCATAAGATATGCGCGAGCATATATATTACAAATGATGGGTGGAAGTCTGTTTTCAGATAAATCAAGTCATTTTGTTCACTTGATATTCCTGCCACTGTTAGCTAACCTCCATGATGCAGGGCGGTATTCGTGGGGTGGAGCATGCTTGGCATGGTTGTATAGACAACTATGCAAAGCAACAAGACCTGAGGTTCGAGAGATAGTTGGGTCTCTCATACTTTTGCAACTATAAGCTTGAGAGCGATTTCCAACAATGGCTCCATAGCTACAACATGTTAATGACGCTCAATTAGTTGGACGAGCCTACGGTTCTCGGTATATTATTTTAATTCAATTTAATTTTTATATCACTGATCTAGTTAATTTAAATTCTAAATTATCAATTTAAAATTTAAGTGGAGAGACAAATTTTGTATGACTAGGATAGCCACACATGTAGTCAGCCAGTATAGATACATGTTTGATCTGCTTCAACCTGAACAGGTACATTACACTAACCTAATTGATTATTTTATACACTTTTTTATTGTATTTGTCTTTAATATTTTCTAATACAATATTTTGTGTTTCAGGTTATTTGGGAGCCGTACAAAATTATTATGCATAATTTGCCTAATTTTTATACGAATGGTCAAAACATATGGCTGACGATGAGTCCTCTCATATGTTTTCACATTGGTGAGTGGCATCTTCCTGACAGGGTGATGAGACAATTCGTTTTCAGCAGAATGTCCCATCTTCTTGTAATACTAAACCCGTACTACATGATATTGACCCAAGGACTGGAGATTGGTCCGAAAAAGTTGCACATTTGGAGTGCGATGGCACTATCATGCAAGATTTATTGCAGTGGGGGTTTCTCTTGAACAATTTGACACAGATGTCACTCCAGAATATATTCATTGATATAATAATATTACAGGCACTACGTCACTCGTTCGAGAGCAGGTGTGGGTCATCTGGTAAATGAATATTATCTAATTATTTTTAATTTAAATTTATTATAAATATTGTCTAATTGTTTTATAATTCACAGAGATCGAACAACCGTAGACTCCGTGAGGTTGCGAATGATCCGAACCAGGTTCTTGCTATATGTAGTGACAACTAAAGCTATATGGAGGAAATTCATTATATGTTTGATATACCTATTGTTCCTCTACCAGCTCCTAAACGTAAAGGACCTGTTCGAGAAGAAGATGAGTTTGATGTGGTTGCACATAATGTGGAAGAGTTGCCCCCTATGATGCAAACGCAGAGTCAAACTGATTATGTTAGTCCAATGATGATGATGTCAGCATTTGATTCAAGACATTATGACTCAGAGGCTGGTCCTTCGTCTTCATACGTGCATAGACATTGTCGGGGTCGTGGAGAGCATAATGAATATTTATATTATGAAGCGCCTGCAAAGGTACCAGAGCAACATCAAGAAGAACTCGAGCAACCTCAAGTTCGAAGTCGACGACGACAACCAGCTCGAAATCGACGACGTCCGCCTTGTGGGACACATTGATTTTTGTAATTATTTTTATATAAATGAGATATTTAATTTACAATTTTTTATTTTTATGAGATATTATTTTTTTTAATTTATTCTTTTTATATATTATGAATAGTAATGATTTTGATATAGAAGCTTTTAAATGTCATTGACATAAATAATAACATCAGATAGTCTAAATCTAAAAAGTTAGGTAAAAAAACTTCAATATTCAAATTTACATATTTTAAATAATAATTTGGGGATATAATAAATCAAATCAACACTCAAAACCTTCACATTCAAGTCTATAAATAAGACTTATTATTGATATAAAGAACAGAAATTTTAATCACAGTAGTGAGGTCAATAGTTTAAAAGATTTTACAATAATGATCTTGGATTCCTTTTGTACATTTGGTATCAAGATTTTGATGGAGTTTTTTTTTTCTTTTTTTTAATTATAAATAATAAAAAAAATATTTTTAGAAATTGTTTTTATAAAATGAAAAAAAAAAAGAAAAAGAAAGGAAGGAAGAAAGAAAGAAGAAGGTGGAATGTGTAATAATTAAAAAAAGAAAAGAAAAAAAAGGGAAATTTGTACAGATATCTCGCTCTCGCTCTCACTCAAAATCTCGATCTCCCTCTCTCAAACTCTCACTCTCTCTCAAAACCTCGCTCTCTCAAATCTTGCTCTCTCTCAAAATCTCGCTCTCTCAGATCTCGCTCTCTTTCTTACTCTTCCCTCTTTTGTTCTCTCCCAATACAAAATTATTTTTAACACATCAAATAATTATAAGTGTTATGAGGAAGGTCTCCAGAATAAGGAAGGTCTCCGGAATGAGGAAGGTCTTTCGTTCTCTCCATCTCAAATAATTATGAGGAAGATCTCCGGAATGATAATTAAACAGACTCAATAATAATGTTAGGGTAAGATCGAGGTACAAAGTTCGACGTGAAAATGTAAAGCGAAAGGGGAAGGTCGAGGGTTCAAAATTCGACCTATCTAGGTCGAATTTTCAACCCTCAACTTATTTAAAAAAACAATATTTTAAAAAATAGTTTGAAAACAACAATATTTTCCTAAATAGTTTCTAAAAGGACAATATCCTTTTAATTTTCCCGTTAACTAAGTGTTAGACAGAATTTACTAAGTACAGGAAATGTTTCTAAGTGTAACATATAATACATCATAGCAACGCAATGAAGATCGTAAAAATACAAGAGTAAAATTATAGCAAAGATTAACAAAGGAAGATAAAGAAAGAGGCACAGGCAAAGAGTAGAGTGAATTATGTACTTTGATTGTATTGACTATTAACAAAGTATGCGAATATATTACAAATGGTTGCATTACAAACAAAATTTTCTCATGCCTGTACAAGAGTTAAAGAATTTGGTGAAGTTACAAAATTTGATTCGGATGGGTGCATGATTTGCAGCTCACAACATGCTTCCAATAAACACAGATACATTTTTGCTAAGGACGGGCAACACACATACATCCCCGCAGCACACCCCTTAACTAAATACATTTCTAGAGGATGCCTCAACATAGTGCATTTAACTAAGGCCGGGCAAAGGATGCATATGTGTGCAACACACCCCTCACCGCAATGTAATTGGGTGTATTAGATGCATATCTCCCTTTTCTTTCTCCTTACTACACCCATCCTTTCGTTATATGCCAGTTTATTTTCCTCTCTTCCTAACTCAAGTTGATGAGATTAATTGACCAAGTTCCCGGCAACGGCGCCATAAACTTGTAACGGGTTGATTTGTATGTATGATATTCAATGCCCATGATGATGCGATACTACTACTATTTATGCGTTAATTAGGGATGCTCAAGTAGTATGCCCTGCGTTGTCACAAGTTTCCTTACGATGGAACCAAGTGTAATTCCACCGCAAGTTTCTCGGTGTGATTCGAGGTCGAACACGGGGAAGTGATGCCGATTATTGTGGTATGTTCATGGTATATGCGACCAAGTTTTTAATTCTTTATAAAAGGTGTGTACAGTATGTAAATTGCAGTAAAATAAAGGAAAGGAGTAAAAATGCGATAAAACATAAAAATACAATAAACCTAAGCTAGATGTTACAAGATACAGGCTTTATGTGCAAGATATTAGGATTAAGGATGGCTATGAAGGTTGTGCAAAGACGTGGGATGCGACGACAAGTCTTGTGAACAGATTATAAAGAGAAAGATAAGTATTACAAACAACGCAAGTTCTTAATTGAATTGAAGGTATAAATACTGTTCCGCTTTTCTCTTGGCATACACCTCTCAGTGATCGGCCGCATTTCCCACATGTCTGTGGTGAAACAGAGTTTAACGTAATGAACGCAAGGTTGCTTCCATGTCTGGAAGTATTACTCACTTTAGTTACGCACTCTTCTGACCTTCTCTCGATAGATCAGAATGACATCTTCACTTCTGCTCTCACAGATGAAGATGTCGTCCAACATGCTTTACCTAAACGTATTTTATAACTTTAATACATATTAAGTTCTTGGTGATTCATATTGCTCATCAAGGGATTAAGAAAACAACATGAAGAAAGTGACTAATGGGTGAACAGAAACAGACAGAGAATGGTAAATGAAATCTATCGAAACATTCAATATTTCAACTTAGTGTTTGATACATGATGTGTGAATGAAGAGATAAAGAAAATATGGAATACAATGAATGAGAGATAGAACAGATACAATCCTGTGCCAATGCCTTGGCACATATTCGATGGAGATCTGCTTACCGGATCGGATGGTTTCAATGGCAGGAAGAGCTTCCCTCTCACGCTTACTCCACCGGTAGCAAGGGTCTCTGCACAGAGCTTCGATCGGGTATACAGCTGGTCGGATCTGAGATTTATCTCTCAGCCTTATCTCTTTCTCTTTCCGGATTTCTTCTTTTCAGCACTCAGCTTAGCCTTTTTCTCTCTAAAATCTTATAGCACTTAGCCCATATCAAATAGCATATTTTTCTCCGAAATCGCTGAGGTATTTATAGGAGAGATCCTTTAACTCCGGCCTTGTGGTCCCCACTTTTGTTATGGAAATTCTGAAGATGGAGGGATATTATTCCTTCTGTTATACAATCAGATCGTCAAATCTGTACAATGGTTAGTTGTACACGTGTCTCAATCCTCCGCCTTTGCATTGCTCAGTTGCTTTTTTCGATCATAGGTTTGCATGCGGTGTTTTTTTTTATTACCGCATGCGGTCGAAGCATAGCTCTGGACCGACTATCGCATTGCGCCGTTACTTCGGTAATTGTCTCTTAAAGTTTGATCGACGGGCACAATGTGATAGAGATGTGTTGTTTAGTTTCTCATGAGCCTTGAGCGTGAGCATTGGTCTCCTGCAAAACAGAGTAAAGTTTGGCTTGTTCGCCATCTTTTTGGTGTTACTGGGTGTAATTGCAAACATATATACTTATTGTCATACTAGGTTAATTTTCATACAATTGGCGCATAATTACTAAATTTTGGCCACAATATCTAGATAAGGTGGCATAAATAACTTGTATTTCTACAAGTTATCAGAGAGACGACTCTTTGAGTCAGCACTGATGAGGTTATTTCAGCTGTTGCCATAGGCAGACTGAAGTTATTTGTTGACAAGAAATGTTATTTGTTACTGGATCATGTTTTCATAGTTCCTCATATTAAGAGGAACTTAATCTCGGTTTCTTGTCTCATTGAAAAGGCTACCGTCTCTTTTTCTGAGAATAAAATGTTTATTTTCAGGAATGGAATGAAGATTGGTTATGGTTAATGGAAAGTAACTTATATGTACTAAGATCGTTAGTCATAAAAGCCTTATTTAATACTGAAATGTTCAGTACGGCAACAACAGCTAAAATACCAAAGGTTTCTCCTAAGGAAAACGCCCCTCTTTGGCATCTACGGTTAGGTCACATCAACCTCAATAGGATTGAGAAGTTGGTGAAAAGTGGACTTCTAAAGAGTTTAGAAGAAAACTCCTTGTCGGTATGTGAATCATGCCTCGAAGGCAAGATGAACAAACAACCTTTTACTGGAAAAGTTTACAGAGCTAAGGAAGCCTTAGAGTTTGTACATTTAGACCTCTGTGGTCCGATGAATGTTAGAGCTCGAGGTGGGTATGAATATTTCATCTCTTTCATAGATGATTATTCAAGTTTTAGGTATCTCTACTTAATGCAACGTAAGTCTGAAGCCCATGACAAGCTCAAAGAGTATAAGATTGAAGTTGGAAACTTGTTAGGCAAGAAGATAAAAACACTACGATCTAATCGTGGTGGAGAGTATATGGACCTCCAATTCCAGAACTATATGATAGAATATGGGATTGCATCCCAACTCTCAGCCCCTGGTACAACTCAGTGAAATAGTGTATCAGAAAGGAGAAACAGAACCCTGTTGGACATGGTTCGGTCTATGATGAGTTATACTCATCTTCCAAACTTGTTTTGGGGTTTTGCACTAGAGACTGCATGTTATATCCTGAACAACGTTCCCTCGAAAAGTGTTTATGAAACACCTTTTGAATTGTGGAAAGACCATAAAGGTAGTTTACGCAACTTTAGAATTTGGGATTGTCCGGCATATGTGCTAGTGACTAACCCAAAGAAGTTGGAATCGCGTTCGAAAGTTTGCCTCTTTGTAAGCTACCCCAAGGAAATGAAACGTGGATACTTCTATGATCCGAGTGAGAACAAAGTGTTTGTTTCTACAAATGTTATCTTCTTGGAAGAAGACCACATGAGGGATCATAAGCCATGAAGTAAGATCGTTTTGCAAGAGATTTCCAGTGAGATTGAGACTACTGAGGGTTCAACAAGAGTTGTTGAACAAGCCGACAGATCAACAAGAGTTATTGAGGTTGAAACATCTAGTCAACCAGCTCAAGAGTTGAGACTGCCTCGACATAGTGGCAGGGTTATGAACCCATCAAATCGCTACATGGATTTGACTAAAGCCCAAAACGTCATTTCAAATGATGGGGACGAGGATCCATTGTCTTTTAAGAAAGCAATGAAGGATGTTGACAAAGATGAATGGATAAAAGCCATGAATCAGGAAATGGAGTCTACGTACTTCAATAACGTCTGGGAGCTTGTTGATACACTTGATGGGGTAAACCTATCGGGTGTAAGTGGATCTATAAGCGAAAGAGAGGTGTAGATGGAAAGGTGCAAACCTTTAAGGCTAGACTCATGGCAAAGGGTTATACCCAGGTTGAGGAAGTTGACTATGAGGAAACTTTCTCACCTATTATCATACTCAAGTATATCCGGATTCTCCTATCCATAGCCACATTTTATGATTATGAAATATGGAAAATGGACGTCAAGAATGTCTTTCTTAAATCTTGAGGAGACCATCTATATGACTCAACCAGAGGGGTTCATAGTTCCAGATCAAGAGCAAAGAGTTTTCATGCTTAATAGGTCGATTTATGGGCTGAAACAAGTATCTCGATCATGGAACATCAGATTTGACACTTCAGTCAAGTCATTTGGCTTTCATCAGAATGTTGATGAGGCTACAAGAAAATCATTAACAGCTCAGTAGCTTTCCTGGTACTGTATGTAGATGATATCCTACTCATTGGGAATGAGTAGGGTATCTGACTGACCTTAAGAAATGGCTAGCTGCCCAGTTCCAAATGAAAGATTTGAGTGAGGCATAGTATGTTCTAGGGATCCAAATCTTTCGAGATCGTAAGAACAAGCGGTTAGCCTTGTCTTAGGCATCATACATCGATCAAATATTGATCAGGTACAGGATGCAGGATTCCAATAGGGGTTTGCTACCCTTCAGGCATGGAATCGTTTTGTCTAAGGATCAATGTCCTAAGACACCTCAAGAAGTTGAGGAGATGAGACGGATTCTCTATGCTTCAACTATAGGAAGCTTAATGTATACAATGTTGTGTACCATACCCGACATTTGCTATGCAGTAGGGATTGTCAATCGGTATCAGTTCAATCCAGGATTTGGTCACTAGACGACGGTCAAGACAATCCTCAAGTATCTTCAAAAAACAAGGGACTACATACTCGGTATGGAGATAAAGATCTATCTTTATAGGATACACAGACTCTGACTTTCAGATCGATAGAGATTCTCGCAAATCGACATTGGGGTCAGTTTTCACTCTGAATGGAGAGGCTATAGTCTGGCAAAGTATCAAGCAAGGATGTATCGTGGACTCCACTATGGAAGTCGAATACGTAGCCACTTGTGAAGCAGCTAAAGAGGCTGTTTGGCTGAGAAAATTCCTTTCATATTGGAAGTTGTTCCCAATATGGATTTGCCTATCACACTTTATTGTGATAACAGCGAGGTTGTGGCAAATTCAAAGGAACCTCGGAATCATCGTCGAGGTAAGCACATAAGGCGGAGATATCACTTGATTAAGAAGATTGTGCATCACGGTAATGTGATAGATACAAAGATCGCGTCAGAGCACAACGTTGTTGATCCCTTTAAGGCCCTCACGGCTAGAGTGTTCGAGGGTCACCTGGAGAGTCTGGGTCTGCTAGACATGCGACATCTTGTCTAAGGCAAGTGGGAGATGATACTGAGGTATGCCCTGGTTTATTGTATATTGTACATGTTTTATAGTGTATTGTACATTAGTCTCCCGAGGCATTAAGACAAATGGAAGATTGTTGGGATTGGTGTCTTAATTCTCCCAGAGTTTCGTTGTTTGTAATGATACACATTGTTTGATAAATAAAATAACTGTTATTTCATTCTAGTATTTATTCATATCCAATAAACAAATCTCCATGGTTATCTTATGTAAACTTAAGCATGCATATCTGATATACAAGTGGATCATGCTTTAACTGATAAACTAAATAGGTCTGTAGTATAAGGATTAAAGTGGGATACCTGATCCTGGTGACACTACGAATATGGCCCGCTTTGTAGAGGTTTGCAAGTGTTGTAAACTACTACAAATGGTAGATTCTGACCATTCATGCGAAGACATGCGAGTGGGGGTATCCTATACAAAGAGTTTGTATAAGATCGGACCATGAGATGACTAAACTCTGTATATAACGCCATTGATACTAGAGACTTACATCTCACCTAAACGACTATAGGTGGCATGACCTCAATCCTGAGTATTTTTGGGAACTCCTGCCTTTGAGGGTGGTCCTTTGATTAATATGGGTAAGAGTGGTCAGATTGCCAACTCAACATGCCTACCTTTTTGGGGACTTGTCTGATCTTGGAGCTGAGAACTCAATCACAAGATGGAATTCACTCCTTTCCCGAAGCAGGAATAAGTAGAAAGATTGCTCTCTTAATGGCTAATTCTGGGGCTTAAACATAGTGGCAACAACTTCTCTTTGGAAGAGAGGACTCAGTCATAGTAGGACTATGACTTATGTTCATTAGAAGGATTAGTCATACTTAAGGAATTAGATATAATTACAGGAGCATAATGGTTATTGGCCGAGCTGTACTTAAGAGCGATCTGTGAAGGGTTGTTATACTGTTAATTAGTTAAGATGGATACATAATATATCTATGGTAAGGAGAGTCCAACTGTCGGTCTTTAGTGAAATGTCTGGCAGTTAACGGATGGTGGATCCCTTGACTAAAGAGTTTAGTCAGTTATTCACGTACCGTTGGAGCTTCGAGCTACAGGTCCATAAGGTCTCCTTGGTAGCTTTGTAGACAGATGGTTTAAGATTAGTTCACAATTTAAGTGTTGGAGAAACCTTAAAGCTCGTAGGGTCCTATAGTTTGTCATTGTATTATACAAACATTTTATTTATCTAATAAAAATATGTGATGTTTTATTTGACATTTAGTTGCATTAACTCACAAATCAATAAACTAACATCCAAGGTTATCTTGTAGCTTAAACATTTATGTAGAGACATACATGTGGATCATGTTTAAGTGATAACCTAAATAGTCTGTAGTAGATGGATAAGGCTAGATACCTTATCCTGGTGCCACTACGAGTATGGTCGGCATTGTAGATGTTACAATTGTTGTAAAGTGCTACAAATGATCTGATCCTGATAATTCATGTGGAGACATGTGAGCAATGGTATTCTATACAAAGGAGTTTGTATAAGACCGGACAATGAAATGTTTAGTTTCATTATATAACATTGTTCATAACTGAGACTTACATTTCACCAGGATGACCATAGGTAACATGACCTGAATCCTGAGTGAGTTGTGAACTTCTGCCTATGAAGGCGGTCCTTTGATTTGTATGGGTGAGATGATCAAATCGCCAACTCAATAAGCCTACATTTTGGGGATTCGTTTGATTAAGGTGCTAGGAACACAGCTACACAAGAAAGAATTCACTCCTTCCCCAACATCGAGGTAAGTAGATAAATTGCTCCTTTAAAGACTGATTTTGGGACTTGAACAATGTGATGTCACACTCTCTCCTTGCCCGAGAGGGGTTTGGCCATAGTTGGACTATTATTTATTGTCCATTAGAGGGTCAGTGGTACTTAAGGAGTTAGATGTAATTACAGAGGCAAAGCGATAATTTTGGCCCAGTTGTACTTACGAGCAATTTGTAAAGGGTCATCGTACTATTGACTAGTTATATCCAATAGACACATAAATACATCTGTAGTGCGAAAAGTGCAGCTGTCAGTCTTTAATGGAATGTTCGACAGTTAACAGATGATGAATAATTTAATTTAAAAATTTTAATTAATTATTCACGTACCGTTGGAGCTTTAAGCTACAGGTCCATGACATCCCCTCTGTAACTCAACGAAAATTAATGAGAATTAATTTTTGGATTAATTTAAATTGTTCAAATTAGTTGAGGGAATTAATTATAAGTGATATAATTAATTTAATTTAATTATATGTGATATAATTGAAGGAACTCTTAAACAAGAGAACCGTTAAGCGGAAGTAGATCGTTCCAAACCCATTGTGAAAGAACAACACATTTACAATCAAACAACAACAGTTATGCATCATCAAGTAAATTACAACATGCTATTAAGTTAAATACAAAGGAAATCGAGTGCCATACCTTTTGAAGAACTATTCTTCGAGTATTCCCTTGATCCAACAGTCAAGCGTTCAAACAAACTTGATCAAATGCACGAACGCAACGAACAACCAAAGAATAACATGAGCTGTCAGATCCTCAAATACAATCGAGTAAGACTCGATCCTCGACCTTTGCACAGCAAACTCGACACCACTAAAAGGCTACCTTGGTATTCTCGGTGTGAAAATCTAGGAGGTGTGGGCTCTGTATAGATTTGGTAAAGGGAAGGAGAAACTATATGATGGAGTAAACAATCGAGTAAGTGAATGAGAAAATCTATTGTATAGACTTTATACTCGATCGTTGAGTAGCGATGAGCTATCGTCTAGCAAACTCGATGCTTGATCGTTCACGCTCTCAAAGGCTATGGTATAGTTATTTTCTTTTACCCGATTGAATGTGTTGCATGATTGAAAAATGAAAACAATTTTCATTTTATTCATCAGTTATCAAAATTGAATTAAAACCTCCCACTCTTTCCGTTAATAGAGAAAAATAACCAACCACAATTATCTTATAATTGTTTTTGTTATAAATAAATATAATAACTAATTTATCATATTATATTTATAACCTATAGTTTTAATATCACATCATATAATATTTAAACCATAGTTCTTTTTCTCCTTTATGACATTTAATATAAATCATATTTATATTAATTCCTCCAATCAAATAATGTATCAAATACATCAAATCAATTATATCATATATAATTGAACTAATTTAATTATATCATATATAATCAAATTCCCACTTGTTAATTTGAACATTTCAAACTAACCCAAAAAAGATTCTCAACATGAATCCATTGAGCTACCAAGGGAACTTTATGGATCTGTAGCTTGAAGCTCCAACGGTACGTGAATAACTGACTAAACTTTTTAATCACGATATCCACCATCCGTTAATTGTCGGGCACTTCACTAAAGACCGACAGCTGCACTCTTCGCACTACAAATATATTTTTGTATTCATTGGATATAACCAATCAACAGTACAATGACTCTTACAAATCACTCATAAGTACAGCTGGGACAATTTACTATTTTTCCCATGTAGTTACATCTAACTCCTAAAGTACCACTGATTCCTCTAATGAACAATACATTGTAGTTCCACTATGAGTGAACTCTTCTTGGGCCATGAGAAGGTGTGGCGCCACATTGTTCAAGCCCCAAAATCAATTCTTAAGAGAACAATTTATCTAGTTACCCCTACTTCGGAGAAGGAATGAGTTCCTTCTTGTGTAGCTGAGTTCTCAGCTCCCCAATCAGGCAAATTCCCAAAATGGTAGGTTTAAGTCGGTGATCTAGCTACTCACACCCATGCAAATCAAAGGACTGCCCACATAGGCGGGAGTTCCCAACTAGAGATGTCCATAGGGCGGGGCGGGGCCGAGGATGCCATTCCTCATCCCCATCTCCATTCCCCATTTCATTCCCCATCCCCGTGAAATTCCCCAGGGGGATCGGGGCGGGGATTCACCGCGGGGATCGGGTTCCCCGCAGAAAATTTTTCCCCGTTACTTTTTTTTTGTTTGTAAAAAGCTAATTAATTTAAATCACTAATGTGAGCAAATTTTAATTAAATAATTAACTTTATCACTAAATTATTTATTATGGTTAATTTTATATGACAATTTGAATTTAAAGATAAATTACTCAAATTTTGGCTTAAAAAAGCTAATTAATTTTTTTAGTAGAAAGAAATAAATATAAATCAAATTATTCACATATATAATCTAAATTTAAACATTCAATTTAAACATATTCATTATGTTTCCCAATAAATAATCACATTTGAAATTTAAATATAATATTTATATATAATAATAATAACATAGCATTAGATAATTATACTAAATAAATATGTAAAAGCTAATCGGGGCGAGGACGGGGAACGGGGCGAGGTCGGGGCCGGGGATGGGGACGGGGAATGCATACCCCATCCCCATCCCCGTTTAGCTCACGGGAAATTTTTTTTCCCCACTCCTTCTCTCATTCCCCACCTAATCGGGGAATCCCCATCCCGTGGGAAAATTAGACATCTCTATTCCCAACTCACTCAGGATTAAGGTCATGTTACCAATGGTCATCCTAGTGAAATGAAAGTCTCTATCATGAACGGCGTTATATAATGAGACTAAACATTTTGTGGTCCGGTCTTATATAAACTCCTTTGTATAGAGTATCCCCGCTCACAGATCTAATACATGAATGGTCTGGATCAGACCATTTGTAGCACTTTACAACACTTGTAACACCTACAAAGCGGGCCATACTTGTAGCGTCACTAGGATAAGGTTTTCCTCCTTTATCTATATACTATAGACCATTTAGGTTATCACTTAAAGCACGATCCACTTATATGTCTCCACATACATGCTTAAGTTATAAAGATAATCAGGGATCTTAGTTTATTGGTTTGTGGTTAATGAAACTAAAATATCTCATATTTCATAGACATTAGTGAATAAAATATCTCATATTATTACATCACAAAGAGTTTGTTCATACAGGTGTTTACAAACTACAGGATCCTACGAGATTTATGGCATCAACCTCAACGATAATACTATAGTGTATTTGATACATTATAATATTTAGTATTTGTGAGAAGAAATAAATATTTGAATATGATTCAAATATTAATGATATGAATTGGATTTATATAATTAAATTTAATATAGATGGGATTTATATTAAATGCCATTGGTGAGAGAATAGAAACTATAGATTATCTTGTATTTGATACAATATAGAAACTATAGGTTATATGTTATATTTGATATAACATATAGTTTAATATAATTATATGATAAGGTAGTTATCATACAAATATATATTAATTAATTTTTATAAATAAAAAATTAATTAGTTGAATTTAATTTATTTTAAAATCATTTTGGGAGAGAATTGTAACTCGCTCCCCCTATTTTCTCTCTTCTACGTGATAGTGAGGAATGAGAAGTTGTGCTTCTTCTTCTTCATCTGGTTTTCTCAGAAACCAATAGAACAGAGCATAATGAATGACAGAAGAGTTTTGAGATTTTTTTCCCATCATATTTCTTCTCTCTTCTTTCAAAAAAAAAAAAAAAATCTCTTCCAAAGTAGCCAGATCCTACACAATCCTGGATTCTCATCTAGAGAATACAGAGGTTTTTTTTGTAGTGGTATCCGTTTGAAAAAGAGTTTTCTCTTGAAGATTGGTCTTCAAAGGTAGGGATTTTTAAACCCATTATCTGTTTTTGTTTTCTTTCAAGCATGCTATAATTTTAATTTTAGATACATTTACAGTTATGTAAATTTGTATTATGTGAAAAACTGAAATTTGGACGATCCACTTTTGCTCAGGACCGTTACAGGTTCTTACAATTGGTATCAGAGAAAGGTTTTGATCCCAATTTCTTTTATGTTTTTCCAAATTCTTTTTTTCGGTATTGTTGGGTGTTTACATTATGTATTCATGTGATGAATGTTCAGCTCAATGTATGGTTTACAATTATGGATGTTTTTGGGATTTGCTTTTAGATTTAATTTCTTTCATTTTACAAAATTGTTTTGTAAGGACCCATGTTTTAGGGCACAATTTTCTATCAAGTCTGTATTTACTGTTCTTGAGTCTCCCATGTTGTTCCTGGTGACTTTCTAGAGAAAATGAGGTGAAAATCAGAAGAGTTTCAAAGGAGTTCAAAACTGTATAGTAGTGTCGCAACACTGCGATGTGGCAGACGAAAGTCATCTCCTTAGTGACGCGACACTAAGGCACGACGTCGTGACGCTTCAAAACGGAGAAGACGTGAGATCCAACTCTGGTTCACAAGCGATTCGTGGTCTGCTGGTCTGATTCAGTTCGTGGGTTCTCTGGTTCGAGTTTTTTGAGTTCTCCTAGACTGGTTCATGGCTGGTTTGAGCTGTTCGTGGTCTGGTTCAAGCGGTTCAGGGCCTGGATCATCTATTTCGAACCAGATGACTATTAATTTGTAATAGTTAGTTTTTATTTAATTGTTTTAGGTGTCCAATCCCGGTCCATTAATTATTTTTAAATTATCCATGTGATGTATGATTTATATTTATTATTATATGTCATAATGTATGTTCTGTAGTAAAAATTCTACCATAGATTATGCATTTTATTCATGTGTCATTTTATATTATAAATGTTATAATATATAATTGTATGATTTAATTTTAAAACATGCTCATGCATCATATAGTATAAATGTTATATTATATATATGCATGCCTTAATAACATATACATGCATCATTTATTTATAAGAGTTATAATGTATAGTATGAATGTATGTTTGAAGTATGTTTTTCATTATTTCATTACTTTAGTATATAAGTATTATGTATGTTTGAAGTTGCTTTTGGGTAAATTAAACAATCACTTAGTTAAAATCAGTAGCCGAATTTTTCTAAGTTAATTAACCCTAGATAAAATGCTCAGTGGAAGGAAAATAGGTATATGATACTTCATTTTATCTTCTTCACATTTCTCCCTAAAATTCTACATCGTGAGATTTATACTCGGCGAGGCACCTTGAGTTTCCCCCTACGGATGGTGTTTGTATAAATCAATATCAAGGTGAATGAAGAGAATGTTTATAGTAAATGGGAGTGGGACGTGTGACAACACATCCCTTGGTCTCTCTCATTAGTTTGAAATAAAGTCTCATGCACAGCCTCGTGGCACCTTGATTGTCCCACTACGGATGGCATTTTTACATGACGCTTTATTCAAACTCCAGAAATGGATAAGAGTTACTTTAGTTTTTGTCCCAATTGATTTTTCTCTATGGTTGGCTCATTGAGACGGAACTCTAGAATAAAAAATAAGGGGTTACAATTACAAGAAATTAACTATTTATGGACCGAATAATGGTGATTGATAGTTACAGTAACTATAAGTTGTCCTGTCTATTGGTTGAGATAGTCTCATTTCAATGAAGAGGCACCTGATCACCCTACGGTGGCTTTTTTCCTGTCTCACTGAAGCATTATTGCAAAATAGATGTCACTTAAGATGCATTAGATTATTTTGCTAAAATTGATTGGTTAAGTGGTTTAATGCAAATAGACTAAGATAAATAATTTGTATGGTTTAAGTAAATTTATTCATTATGACTTCCACGACTCTTAATTTACTCGTCGCCGACAAATTAACGAGCGATAGTTACACAACTTAAAACACAATCAACACTATCTTGATCATCGATGACCTCCAGTTTGTCCTAATGGAGGACCGACCTCCCAAATACTGCTCAAAATATTCGATAAGCATATAAGCGGATGGACACGGGCAAACAAGAAGGCTCGAGCGTACATCTTAGCAAACCTTTCTGAAGTCCTGGCCAAGAATCATGAGCCCATGCTCACGGCCTGTGAGATCATGGAGTTCCTGAGGGGAATGTTCAGACAACTGTCTGCACAGCTCAGGTATGACGCTCTCAAATACATCTTCAATGCCCATATGTAAGAAGGGGCATCTGTTAGAGAACATGTTATAACCATGATCGTCCACTTCAACGTGGCGAAGATGAATGGGTTCGTCATCGATGAAGTCAATCAGGTTAACTTCATCCTGGAAACTTTACCTGAAAGTTTGCTACAATTTTGTGGCAATGTTGTTGTGAACAAGATTGATTACAATCTGACCACCTTGCTCAACGAGCTATAGATCTTCCAATCCTTGATGAAAATCAAGGAACGGAAGGGTGAGGCAAATATTGCTTCATCCTCTAAGATGTTTTTATAGAGGTTCGACCTTTAGGACAAAGCATGTGCCTTCTCTTTCTGACACCAAAAAGTGGAAGAAAAACAAATTTTGACAGGGAAAAGCCAACCCACCAACTGCTGCCCAAAAGGCAAGAAGGCCAAGGTTGCAAAGGGAATCTGTTTCCATTGCAACTAGGAGGGACATTGGAAGAGGAACTGTCCCAAATACTTGGCAAAAAAGAAGAAGGCCAAGAAAGGTAAATATGATTTACTTGTATTGGAAACCTTTTTAGTGGAGAATGATGATTCAGTCTGGATAGTTGATTTAGATGTCGCTAACCATGTTTATTCTTCATTTCAGGGAGTTAGTTCCTGACAGCAATTGGAAGCTGGAGAGATGAAGATGCTAGTTAGAACTATGTATGTCGTCTCAGTTACAGCAGTGAGAGAACTTCGACTTTGTTTACATAAATCTTATGATATACTAGATAATGTATTTTTAGTTTCAAGTTTGAAAATGAACCTTATTTCTATAAAATTCCTATTAGAACAAAATTATTCTATCACTTTTAATGTAAATAAAGTATTTATTTACAAAAATAGAGTATATATTTGTTTTGCAAATCTCAAAGATAATCTTTATGTGCTAAGACCATTAACAACTAAATCTCTCCTTAACACTGAAATGTTTAAAACTGCAGTAACTCAAAATAAAAGACTTAGAATTTTTCCTAAAGAAAATGTCCAACTTTGGTACCTGAGATTAGGACACATCAATCTCAATAGGATTAAGAGATTGGTAAATAATGAGCTTCTAGGTGAGTTAGAAGAAAACTCTTTACCTGTGTGTGAGTCATGCCTTAAAGACAAAATGACTAAAAGATCTTTTACTAGAAATGGTTACAGGGCCAAAGAACCCTTAGAGCTAGTACATTCAAATATTTGTGGTCCGATGAATGTAAAAGCAAGAGGAAGGTTTGAATATTTCATCATTTTTACTGGTGATTATTCAAGGTAAGTGTATATTTATTTAATGCAACATAAGTCTAAATCCTTTGAAAAGTTTAATCAAGATCAAAGTTGAAAATGCATTAAATAGAATAATTAAGACATTTCAATCTGATCGAGGTGGAGATTTTTGGATCTTACATTTCAGAACTATTTGTTAGAGCATGGAATAGTATCCCAACTCTAAGCATCTGGTACACTTTAGCAAAATGGTGTATCAGAAAGGAGAAATCGAACCTTGTTGGACATGGTTCGGTCTATGATGAGTTACGTTTCCTTACATGATTCATTTTGGGGTTTTGTAGTATAGACTGCAACGTATATATTGAACTGTGTTCCATCCAAGAGTGTTATAAGAACACTTTTGGAGTTATGGAATGGCCGTAAAACTAGTTTACATCATTTCAGAATCTGGGGTTGTCCAACACATGTTCTTGAGGCAAATCCTAAGAAACTAGAACCTTATTGAAAATTGTGTCTATTTGTAGGCTATCCCAAAGGAAGGAGAGGTGGTTACTTCTTTGACCCTAAGGAAAATAAAGTGTTTGTGTCGAAAAATGCTACTTTTCTAGAAGAAGACCACATAAGGGAGCACAAGCCCCGCAATAAGATTGTGTTGAATGAAATTTTCAAGAAATATATTAAATCTTCAACAAGAGTTATTGAAGAACACAACACCTCAACAAAAGTTGTTGAAGTTGGATCATCTAGTAGGTCAAATTCACCTCAAGTGTTGAGGGAACCTCGACGTAGTGGGAGAATTGCAAACCCCCTATTTTCTATATGGTTTAACATAAATCCTAGCTATGTTAACTAACGGCGATGTTGAGGATCCATTGTCTTACAAGAAGACAATGAAGGATGTTGACAAAGGTGAGTGGATTAAAGCTATGGATCTCGAAATGGAGTCGATGTACTTCAATTCAGTTTGAGATCTTGTAGATCAACTTAATGGGGTTAAACCTATAGGTTGT
Source organism: Benincasa hispida (assembly GCF_027475165.1). Classification (NCBI taxonomy): domain Eukaryota; kingdom Viridiplantae; phylum Streptophyta; class Magnoliopsida; order Cucurbitales; family Cucurbitaceae; genus Benincasa; species Benincasa hispida. Next base: position 54,524,241 of record NC_143489.1, read on the forward strand.
AAATGGATCTACAAGAGAAAACGGGATGCTCATGGAAAGGTGAAAACCTTCAAGGCTAGACTAGTGGTAAAGAGTTATACCTAAGTTGAAGGAGTTGACTATGAGGAGATTTTCTCACCTGTTGCCATGTTAAAGTCTATCCAGGTCCTATTGTCCATTGCCTCAAATTATGACTATGAGATTTGATAAATGGACGTCAAGACTGCTTTTGTGAACGGCAATCTTGAGAAGACCATTTATATGGAGCAGCCTAAGGGATTCATAACCCAAGGTCAAGAGCAAAAGGTTTGCAGGCTTAATCAGTCCATTTATGGATTGAAGCAAGCTTTTCAATCTTAGAATATAAGATTTGATATTGTGATAAAATCTATGGCTTTGACCAGAATATTAATGAACCTTATGTATACAAGAGGATTATCAACAGTTCAGTAGCTTTTCTAGTATTGTATGTGTTGGGATTGTGTCCTAATTCTCCCGAAGTCTCATTATTTTTAATTATACACATTGTTTATGAATAAAATAAGTGTTATTTCATTATGGCATTTCCTCATATCCAACAAACAAAGTTCCATGGTTATCTTATGTAAACTTAAGCATGTATATGAGATATATGAGTGGATCAAGCCTTAAGTGATAACTTAAATAGGTCTATAGTATAAGGATTAAGGTGGGATATCTGATCCTGGTGACAAGATACGACCCACTTTGTAGAGGTTTGCAAATTTTGTAAACTACTATAGATGGTAGATCCTAATCATTCATGTGGAGACATGCGAGCGGAGGTGTCCTATACAAAGAGTTTGTATAAGACCGGACCACGAGATGATTTGTCTCTGTATATAACACCGTTGATATTAGAGACTTACATCTCACCTAAATGACCATATGTGACATGACCTCATCCTGAGTATTTTGGGAACTCCTACCTTTGATGGCGGTCTTTTGATTAGTATGGGTGAGAGTGGCTAGATTGTCAACTCAACATGTCTACCTTTTTGGGGACTTGTCTATGTTGGGGCTGATGCCCTAAAGTCTCGTGTCATGTAGTTTATAAACACTTTGTACGATGCTTGTGATGTATAATATATGATATTTAGTTCACTTCTTGATTTTGCTTATTTGGATGTTTTATTTTCTTTACCATAAACCAATAAACTAAAATCCCTGGTTGTCTTTATGTAACTTAAGCATGTATATGGTGACATACAAGTGGATCATGTCTTAAGTGATAACCAAAATAGTCTGTAGTATATGGATATAGGAGGGAAATCTTATCCTGGTAACGCTACGGGTGCGGCCCGTTATATGGAATAGTTACAAGTGTTGTAACTTGTCACAGATGGTTTGATCCTGATCATTCGTGTGGAGACATGTGAGCAAGGGTATTCTATACAATGGAGTTTGTATAAGACCGGACCACGAAATGTTTAGTTTCATTATATAAAGTCGTTTATAATTGAGACTTACATTTCACTAGGATGACCATAGGTAACATGACCTGAATTCTGAGTGAATTGTGAACTCCTGCCTATGAAGGTGGTCCTTTGATTTGTATGGGTGAGAATGGCCAAATCGCCAACTCAATAAGCCTACCATTTTGGGGATTCGTCTGATTGGGGTATTGGGAACACGACTACATAAGAAGGAATTAGCCTCTTCCCCAACATCAGGGTAAGTAGATAAATTGCTCCTTTAAGGCCTGATTTTGGGGCTTGAACAATGTGGCAAGACACCCTCTCCTGGCCCGAGATGGGTTTGGTCATGGTTGGACTATGATTTATTGTTCATTAGAGGGATCAGTGGTACTTAAAGAGTTAGATGTAACTATAGAGGCAAAACAGTAATTTTGGCCTAGTTGTACTTATGAGCAATTTGTAAATGATCATCGTACTGTTGACTGTTATATCCATTGGCCACAGAAATATATCTGCAGTGCGAAGAGTACAACTGTCAGTCTTTAGTTGAGTGTCCGACAGTTAACAGATGGTGAATAATTTAATTAAAAGAGTTTAATTAATTATTCACGTACTGTTGAAGCTTCAAGCTACAGATCCATGAGGTCCTCTCTATAGCTCAACGGAAATTAATGAGAATCAATTTTTGGATTAATTTTAATTTTTCAACTTAATTGAGGGAATTAATTATATGTGATATAATTAATTTAATTTAATTATATATGATATAATTACTATAGTGTATTTGATACATTAAAATATTAGTATTTATGAGAGGAAATAAATATTTGAATATGATTCAAATATCAATTATATGAATTGGATTCATTTAATTAAATTTAATATAAATGGGATTTATATTAAATGTCATTGGTGAAAAAATGGAAACTATAGGTTATATTTTATTAGATACAATATAGAAGCTATAGGTTATATGTTATATTTGATATAATATATAATATATATTATATGATAAGGTAGTTATCATATAAATATATATTAATTGATTTTTACAATTAAAAATTAATTAATTGAATTTAAGTTATTTTAAAAATCATTTTGGGAGCTCTTTCCTCTCTTCTACGTGATAGTGGGGAATGGGTGCTTCTTCTTCTCCCTCTGGTTTTCACAAAAACCAACATAACAAAACACAACGAGTTCTGAGATTTTATCTCATCATCTTTCTCCTTTCTTCTTAAAAAAATTCCTTCTTCCAAAATAGCTAGAGCCCACACACTACTGTATTCTCATCCAGAGAATACAGAGGTTTCTTCCGTGGTGGTGTCTGTCTGAAAGAGGGTTTTCTCTTGAAGATTGGTCTTCAAAGGTAAGGATTTCTAAACCCATTTTTTTTGTCTTTGTTTTCTTTCAAGAATGCTGTAATTTTAATTTTAGATGTATGTACTGTTATGTCAAATTGTATTCTGTAAAAAATATAAATTGGGACGATCCACTTCCACTCAGGACCTTTACAAGTTCCTACAGTAAGGATGATGAATTAAGTCTGTTTGCCATTGGTTGCTGGACTATTTGGTCTGATCGGAACAATTCTATTCATAAAGAGAATTTGGCTCCATGTGAAGTTAAATGTAAATGGATTCTCCATATCAACCATACTACCTTTTTGCTCAGAGTAGGAAGTTCTCAAATTCTAGAAATTTCTTGAATCTATAGGTTAAATCATCTTCTCGTAGAATACCTCCTTATCAAGGATGGTTCAAAGCTAATGTTGATGCATCTTGGAAATCTTCTCAAAATTTGACTGGTTTGGGGATTTCAATTCAAAATTATCAGGAGTATTAATAGCTATGGATGTTGTCAGGTTGGATATGCTTTTTTCAGAGGTCTTAGCTGAAATTCGAGTGATTCTTGAAGGCGTCAGAACAGCTAAATTGATCATTCTCCTTCAAAATATTGTAGTAGAATCTGATTGTAAAAGAGCCATTGATTTAATCTTGAAGAAACATGAAGTATGGGGTGAGGAAGCTTGCTAGTTGGAGGAAATCTGGTTGCTTTCTAAATCTTTTGTTGAAATCACTTTTATCCATGTAAGCAGAGATTATAATATAGTTGCAAATGAAATAGCTAAGGGTGCTAGAAATATTATTTTTTCTGGCTTGTGGATGTTTGACTTTCCTTCTTCAATTCCTTATTTGGTTGTAATGAATTTGTATTCATTAATTTCCCATGAGGCATAAGAAAATTCCAGTTTAAAAAAAAAAAATGCATGGAGGATTTATAAATATAATCTTAATAAATAGTATAAATAAATATTACAATTGTTGCAAAGTGCTACAAATGATTGGATCCTAATCATTCATGTGGAGAAATGTGAGGGAGGGTATTCTATACAAATGAGTCTGTATAAGACCGAACCACGAAATGTTTAGTTTCATTATATAACGCCGTTAATAATTGAGACTTACATTTCACCAAGATGACCATAGATAACATACTTGAATTCTGAGTGAGTTATGAACTCCTGCCTATGAAGGCGGTCCTTTGATTTATAAGGGTGAGAGTGGTCAAATCTCCGATTCAATAAGCCTACCATATTCATCTGATTGGGGAGCTGAGAACACAACTACACAAGAAGGAATTCACTCCTTCCCCAACGTCGGGGTAAGTAAATAAATTACTCCCTTAAGGGCTAATTTTGGAGCTTGAACAATATGGCGCCACACCCTCTCCTAGCCCGAGAGGGGTTTAGTTATAGTTGGACTATGATTTATTGTTCATTAGAAGGATCGGTGGTATTTAAGGAGATAGATGTAACTACAGGGGCAAAACGTTAATTTTGGCCTAGTTGTACTTACGAGCAATTTGTGAAGAGTCATCGTACTACTGATTATATCCAATGGACACAAAAATATATATGTAGTGTAAAGAGTGCAGCTATCGATCTTTAATAGAGTATTCGATAGTTTACGGATGGTGAATAATTTAATTAAAAGAATTTAATTAATTATTCAGGTATCGTTAGAGCTTCAAGCTAGAAGTCCATAAGGTCCCCTCTGTAGCTCAACGGGAATTAATGAGAATCAATTTTTGGATTAATTTGAATTATTCAAATTAATTAAGGGAATTAATTATATGTGATATAATTAATTTAATTTAATTATATATACTATAGTGTATTTGATACATTATAATATTTAGTATTTATGAAAAGAACTAAATATTTGAATATGATTCAAATATTAATTATATGAATTGGATTCATATAATTAAATTCAATATAAATGAGATTTATATTAAATGTTATTAGTGAGAGAATAGAAACTATAGGTTATATTGTATTTGATATAATATATAAACTATAGGTTATATTATATTTGATATAATATAGAAACTATAGGTTATATGTTATATTTGATATAACATATAGTTTAATATATATTATATGATAAGGTAGTTATCATATAAATATATATTAATTGATTTTTATAAATAAAAAATGAATTATTTTATTTTAAAAATCATTTTTGGAGGAAGTTGTAACTCTTTCCCCCTTTTTTCTCTCTTCTACCTGATAGTGGGGAATGGGGAGTTGTGCTTCTTCTTCTCCCTCTGGTTTTCACAGAAACCAACAGAACAGAACATAACGAATGACGGGAGAGTTATGAGATTTTTTCCCATCATCTTTCTCCTCTCTTCTTTCAAAAAAAGAAATTTGTTCTTCCAAAATAGCAAGAGCCCACATACTTCTAGATTCTCATCCAGAGAATATAGAGGTTTCTTCTGTGGTGGTGTCCGTTTGAAAGAGAGTTTTCTCTTGAAGATTGATCTTCAAAGGTAACGGTTTCTAAACCCATTTTTCTTGAAGATTGATCTTCAAAGGTAACGGTTTCTAAACCCATTTTTCTGTTTTTGTTTTCTTTCAAGCATACTATAATTTTAATTGTAGTCTGTTACGTAAAATTGTATTCTATGAAAAACTAAAATTGGGACAAGGGCCTTTACAAGTTCCTACGGTAAGGATGATAAATTAAGTATGTTTGTCATTGGTTGCTAGAATATTTGGTCTGACCGGAACAATTTTATTCATAAAGAGAAGTTGGCTCCATGTGAAGTTAAATGTAAATGGATTCTCCATATCAAGCAGACTACCTTTCTACTCAGAGTAGGAAGTTCTCAAATTCGGATAATTTCTTGAATCTACAGGTCAAATCATCTTCTCGTTGGATACCTCCTTATCAAGGATGGTTCAAAGTCAATGTTGATGTATATTGAAAATCTTCTCAAAATCTGACTGGTTTGGGAATTTCAATCCGAAATTCATCTGGAGTATTAATAGCTATTAAGCTGTTAGGTTGGATATGTTTTTTCCGGAGGTCTTAGCTGAAATTATAGCAATTCTTGAAGGTGTCAAAATTGCTAAATTGATCATTCTCCTTCAGAATCTTATAGTAGAATCTGATTGTAAAAGAGCCATTGATTTAATCTTGAAGAAACATGAAATGTGGGGTGGGGAAGCTTGCTAGTTGGAGAAAATCTGGTTGCTTTTTAAATCTTTTGTTAAAATCACTTTGATCCATGTAAGCAGAGATTGTAATATAGTTGTAGATGAAATAACTAAAGGTGCTAGAGATGTCTGACTTTCCTTCTTCAATTTCTTATTTGGTTGTAATAGATTTGTATTCATTAATTGCCCATGAGGCATAATAAAATTCCAGTTTCAGGAAAAAAGAGAGAGAACTTAATGTTTGGAGGATTTATAGTATAAATTGATTAACTTACAACAATTTAAAAGTTTGATTGAAATAATAATATGCTTCGCATGCTATTTTTCAATTGAAGTCAGAAAATGGTATAAACTGACATACTTATAAAAATGTTGGATTTAAATTGATACAATCTCACAAACTTTAGGGGTGTAAATTGATATTTTTCTTAAAATTTATGTTTGTTACTCCCAATTCCTCCATTATATTTTTTTCTTGAGAAATTTTCTTATATATATATATATATATAGTTATCAAAACCTGGCTTAGTTTTCTCAAACATTACTAGAAATTAAATAACTAAAGTTATAAACTCATAGGTGCAAGTAGTATTTATAAGTTGATTTTTGAAAATAGAAAACCAATAAACAAATGATTATCAAACAAGACAATTTTTATTAGTGAATAAATTTAAACCATACATTATAATTTTGTTTTAAATATGTTAATGTATAATGTTCACATGTGTATAAAACTTCTTTAAATGCAAATGTTAATATAAATTAGTGAAAATTCAAAATTCAAATAGATAGTAGCAATTTCTCAATAAATTTGAGTGGTTGGTCATCTAATAGACTTCCTTTATTTTTCTTTACGACTTATTTAGAAAGACGTAGGATAATTTTTGTTGCTACTTTGGTGGAATTTTTGGAGAATAGTGATTTTATTTAGATATTTTGAGCTCATCAAATCAAGTTAAAATAATTTCAAATCACTAAGAAATGGTATACGTTGATTCACCTATGAAAGTTTATGATTTAAATCGATACAATTATTAGTTTATGGTATTTTGATACAACTTGCAAAGCTTAGAGGTAAATTGATATTTACCTTAATACGTGGGGTGAAGGAATCGAACTTTTGACTCCGAGGTTGAAGCACCATGTCAGTTGAGCTTAAGCTCAACGTTCTTGTTTATTTAGTCCATAAACTTTTAAAATTAAAATTTTAGTACTTGTACTTGAAATGTTTTAAATTCCAAATCTACTAGACATAAAATTAAAAGTTTAAAATTTCATTAGACATACAAATTTATCTTTAATAAATCAATTGATTTTAAGAATATTTACAATTTGTCAAAGACCGATTAAATACAAAATTGGAAGCTCGTAAATCTATTAGACAAAAAATCAAGAGTAAGCAATTGTACTATAAAAAAATAATAATTTAAATCTAGGTTACAAACTACTTTATGTCCAATAACTTTCATAATAATAACAACTTAATTCTTAAATTTTACTTAATAATAATACTTTAGTCCTTGTTCTTTCAAATTTGTAACAAATTAGTCCCTAAACTATTATAAATAGCAATTTAGTTCATGTCATGAAAAACTTTATCAAAAGCGTTAATTTTTATTACTTAATGACTTAAATCTTAAAAATTTATAAATAAATTTGATTCCCGATTAATTTATCAATCTACATGTATAAGAAATTTCATTAAATCTTAATAATAATTTTCCCGATAATTAAATCGTTACAACTTGTAAAATACAAGAACTAAATTATTACTAGTTCAAAAACTAAATAAACTATTACAAATTTGAAAGTATAGAAACTAAATCGTTACAAACTAAAATTCAAAAATTAAATTGCAACTTCACCAAAGTTCAAGGACCAAAATATCTTTTTAATCTTTAAGTTCAATTTACAAAAACTGCCCATGAGGCTTGAAGTATGATAGTAGTTGTAATTACATACTTAAACTTTCAATTCTAAAAATTGAATTTTCAAATTTATACAAGTGTTAAAATTGAACCCTCAAACTTAAATTAGTTGTAGAAATTGAACATCATAAATAATAAAAATTAAATCCTTAAATTTATGTAATTGTTATAATTTATATATATATATATATATATATATATGAAATTGATCCCATTATTAATTTATTGTTATTTGTTTTTCCTTTTCTCGCACGAGACGGCATGTAGAAGAAGATGGGAGAAGCTTTTAACAGAGAAGGAGAGAAACAAAAGGGGATAACGTGGCGTAATGAAGGCCCTGTTTCCTCATCCTTCCTCCACTCTTCTTCCTTCTCATCCATTTCCATGGCGCCCCGTTTTCTACTTTCCCTCTTCTTCTCCCTTCCGCTTCTCCTTTACACTCCACTACCGTCCTCCCGACTCCAATGCCGAAACCTTCACCTCCCACAATTTCAGACGCAGATATGAACACTCTGAAGTCGACGACCAAGACGACGACGACGACCAGCAAGGCTTCGATCCCGGCATTCGCTTCCGTACCACCACCAGGAAGAACCGGCGGCGTTGGTGGTCCGATGAGCCGGCGCCGGACTTCGAAGACCAACCTTCTGGGATCTTGGATGATGTAATCGACAGTGTCTGGATTTTTAAGGTAATCCAATTCTCTTGGCTTCTGCAACTTAAATGGGTTTTGAAATTCGAATCATCCATCCATCTCTTTGATGCTTCTTTGTTCTCTTCTCGTTTCCAGTTTACTTCAATGGGTATTGGTTAATGTATAATTAATTGGGAAAATTCAAGGAGAGAATTCAGTTTGCTCAGCAAGTGTTTGATGAAATTACCTAGAGGTGCTCTTGAGTTCGCTTTTTTGTGAGAATGGCAATTTTTAGTTCGTTTATAGCGAGGTTTGGAGGTGGCGAAGTTCCAGCCTCTTTGAAGGCGTCCTTCACTAGGCCATTTTGTTGGATTAGAGTCTCTTTGGATAGTTTCTTGGGGTCTCCTTTCATGCTAGCTGTGTTTTGTACATTCTAGTCTTTCATTTCTCTCTATGATAGCTTGGAAAAAAGGTGGGCTAATTCATCAGCCGATGTTGGTTAGTGCAGGTATTCAAATCCTACGGCTGGACACTTCCACCCATAATCTTCTCACTGCTGTTAAACTCAGGACCAAAAGCTTTTCTGATGGCGTTAGCCCTTCCACTAGGCCAATCAATCATATCTCTGGCATTAGAGAAGTTATGGGGAACACCAGAAAGAAAGCCAAAGCGCAGAACTAGAAGCAAGACCAGGAAGAGGCCATTTTACAGCACTGGGACTAGTAGGGTTCAGGAGGAAGAAGAAGAAGCAAGAGGAAATGGGGAAGGCAATGGAAAGATGGGCTATGGATATCAGTCATGGGAAGTTGGTAGCAATGGTGGTGAAGTTAGAAAGGAGGGCAGAAATGGGACCAGTTTTGGTGGATGGGAGGATCTTGATGGAGTTGGATCTGAGCGAAAGGCAAAACCTGGGGTTAGAGGCAAAAAACAAAGCAGCACATCAATGGAGAAGGGTAAGTTGAGTTGGAGAGAAAAGAAAAGTGATACTCCCTTGTTGTTGAGATTGTTAATTGCTGTTTTCCCATTTTTGGGTTCATGGACTAGGATGCTTTAGATCTTCTAAACTTGAATCAAATTTTTACTCACTATTTTGGTTATAAAACCTCAACAAATTACTCATCTTGTTGAGGATAGAATAAGAAGTTCAATACTATTCTTATGTACAGTGTAAGCAGGGTCTGTCTTGAGAATTATCCTTAATTGATCTCTTGGATTTTCGATCAATGTTTTGGTTAACTAAAGCAACGAAACCATAAAAAATTTTATGTTCTGGACAAAGATAAAAAGTGGGATTGAGAATCTTGACCTTCAATTGATTTCATAATTATATAAATCAAACGTGCTATGTTTGTATTCAACTTTGTGAATAATTGCTATTACAGAAACCTATGGATATAAATATAAGGAATGTTTGACCAATCAAGATATGCTAAACTGACCATCCCAAGTCAAATAATGTCAATTCAAGGGGAAAAAAATCATCATCTTGAAAATAGTTGTACCCTGTTGATATTGCAAGCAGAAGCAGGGTCCTCGAAGCAGCTACAGAAACCATCTCCATCCTTGGGGAATGATGCTGGTAGTGGACGGTCTGGAATCACTCCAACCTGCAGAATATCCGGGTGCATTAAGACCTTCAAATTCATGAGGAATGTCTGTGTTTATGTGGATAAGAGATAGAGAGACCTTGTTGATATCGATGTGAGCTGGTGTCTCGTAACGAGCTACTGTAACAGCCAAGCCAGAACCATCGGATAATTTAAAGACTGACTGAATCTTGCTGTAGAGAAGGATGCAAATTCTTGTTAAGAATTTGGATATCATCTTGTCATGTTTTGTGCCGCAGCAAAAGGTTCTTACCCTTTTCCATAAGTTGGTTCTCCAAACAACATAGCACGCTTGTTATCTTTCAATGCTCCGGCTAGGATTTCACTCGCACTAGCAGTTCCCTTGTTCACCTGATATAAACGTTATATTAAAACGATCATGATAAAGTTGATAAAGGCTTACACTTTCCGTACACTAGATTTTACAAATGTCCAGATATAAGACTTATGCTGTATAAGAATGATGTAGAGGAGAAGAACGGTTATAAGAGGAAATCTATTTTGAAGAAAATCCAGAATCCATTGACGGAAGTCAGCTTTAATGAAATGCTAAAGATCAACAGCTTGAGTCACTAAAGAGGTTGCAATGATGAAATAAATAGTAACAAAAGATGAGATACTTGCAAGCTTTATTTAGAAAAAGAATAGAACTGAACATTACCAACACAGCTAAAGGTTCTGAAGCTGCTACAGTGTTACTTCCATCTGAATCATATATATCTCGAACACCACGACTATCACAAATATACACGATAACACCTTTGTCCAACCTGAATAAGACCGAACTGATTGGCGATAATATGTGCAAAGTGTTGAAAGGACATTCTACTTTAATAATTCTACATGACTCAACTCTATCAACTTTTTAATTCTTTTATCTCAAATACTATGATAAATTATTGAGATCTGCAATTTAATAATAAAGGTCAAAATAGCAAATGAAATGATCAATGGAAAAGAAAAAAGATGAAATGATAGATCTCACACACGCACAAGATCAATATCACCTAATAATTATGAGTCTACTCGATTCATTATCTAAACAAACTTAAAGATTCACAAGAAATTTGGCGAGGGTAGGTACAAGGAATCAAGCACATGGGAAATTAACTGATCTACCCAAGTGGTAATTGAGTTTTCCTTCAAAAGCCGGATTATTTGTGGGATAAGATTATCATGGGCAAATATGGTTGTCAGATCCACAGCAAAATTTGCTTTGGAGAGTGAATACTCAAGACCACATCCAAAGGCTTTCCTCCATAATGTTACGGCGTCAATGGTGTGTTCTTTGTACGAGGCAGGAAGATGGCCTTGATCATCTGTCTTGGGTCTGATTTTGCCTGCTTTGTGGAATCAGTTTTTAAGACTTTTGGGGCTGCGTTGGTTCATAATAGAGGGTGGTGTTCGATGTTTGAGGAGGTGCTCTGGAATCCTCCCTTCCACGACCAAGGTTGACAGTCTTGGACCCTTGGTTTTGTTTTTGCTTTTGCTTTTTGTGTCTTTTTTCATTTGGTTTGAGAGGAGCGCCATAATATTTGTGGGGTGGAGAGGTTGGAGGATATGATTATATTTCATTCTTCATTACGGCCGTCTGTTAATAGGGTGTTTTGTAATTGCCATCTTAACATCATTTTTTGGGATTGGAACTCCTTTTCGTAATTAGGTGGGGGTTGGTTGTTTTTGGGTTTCTTTTTTGGTATTTCTTTTGTTCATCCTTTCATCTTACTAAATGAAAGCTTGTGTTAGGAATCCTTGCACCTGTAAACAGAAAAACTCCCAACAACACAACCCAAGAACAGAGCAATGCTCTGGATGATTTATTTATGAACTTCTAGGGAAAATTACAAGAGGAATGCCAAAGAACTGGAAAAGAAAACAAGAAGATAACTAGCCACTAGCACTTTCTAGAGGGCTGGAAATCTTCTCCCACAAGCCAAGCTTGATCACACACAAAAATGCCTAATCCCCTACCTCAGCCGTAACCCCTCCTTAAACCCCCCTACGACCCTCTTGGTCCCCACTTTTCTAACAAATTCCATAATACTGGTCCCCACTTCTCTAACAAACTCCAAAATACTCCTTACTCCCCCATTTCCTCCACAATTTCTTTCTTACCCCTGGCATTTATAAGTGTGTATAATTGGGGGCTCACAGCTTGGCTTCTTATGCAGGAAAAAAAATGTAGTTTCTAAAAGGTACATTTAAGAATCCTTGGATCATCCAAATCCACATCCCTCCCCATTCTTCATCTCATTCTAGAAGGCTGAAATCTGGAAGAAGAAGATCGTGGGATTTTGTTGTTGGTGATCTTGGGGAGGATAAACAACATGGGCTTTTTCCAAAGATCTCCATCCATGGTTTTAAGCCCCAAGTGGGGTGTGTCGGACACGAGAGAAAATGATGATCTTCATCAGGTGTTCAAGAGGTGTTCTTGGCTATGCTTGGTGTCAGTTAGGCTCTACTAGAGGGTGCAGGGATATGATGGAGTTGTGCAGGTAGTCGTTAATCCTCTTTATAATAGGAGCTCAATTCTTTGGCAGGTAGCTTTTTTCTCTACTTTTGGAATTTAAGGGTTCAAATAAATAAGAGATTTTTAGAGATCAGAGATCCTAGAAATTATTTATTGTTCTCAACAGTGAAAGCATCTTCTAAGATTTTTTTTTCTTTTAAAGAAAGATCTCCTTGTTTGGACCATTGCCACTCTTTTTTGTAGGCCCCTTTTTCTTATACTTACGTTCATCTTAACCAAAGTTGGTTTCATATCCTAAAAGAAGAAAAAAACAACATGATAATTTTTCCGTGAACTAATTTGATACGCAAGTATAAGAAAAAAGAAATTTTACCACGTAATAATTTTACAGATGCAAATGATACGCAACTGGTATTATAAGCAGTTCTTTGTACTATGCAATGCAAATGTGACTTACATCAGTAAAAGGAAATTTTTCCGTGAACTAATTTGATACGCATGGAAGAAAGAGGTGATAAGTGCTAAGAAACTACTTATATCACCTAAAAAAATTTACCACGTAATAATTTTACAGATGTAATATACTTGGAGTATCCATTGTGTCATATTATATCATTAATGAAACTGACAGCATCAATACACATCAAATAATACTCAAATAGCACGTACCAAATCTTGGCAATCTCAACTCCTTCGGGAAAAAGACCACCACTGCAACAAGATCCATAGTTCAAGAGGTGTGCTAAAGAGCAAACTTAACTGCTGAAAAGTGAAAACTAGTCACCTATTGTCCCGAAGGTCAAGTACAAAGGCATTAACCCTGTTACTCCTTAAAGAATCAATAGCTTCCTTCACAGCACCTGCAAAAGTTGTAATTCTCATAACAACATAAGCACGTTTCCACAAGCAATCCCTTGACGACTGAGAACAGTACAAGATAATGTCCTAGACATATTGGTCAAATGATATGCAGATAAGTAGAACGAATGAAGTTTTTTGTTTAAATTATAAGAATGTATTGTCTACGAGTATCAAACTACTATGTAGTTGCCGTAGCAATAAAATACAAATGATCTTTCTTACCAGATGCCTTTTGAGTAAATGACGTAAGCTTGATGTAACCAATTTTTGAGGAATCGTCCCCTGAGCCAGGCAGCTCACAGATTCTGGACTTCACAGGATTTACTGCAACTTTCTCTCGCCTGGAAAACATGATTCTATCAGTTCTGGAACCTTCAGAACATTTGAGGGAAAAGAAGACTTAATGCAGCTTAATTCATACGTAAGCTATAACATTCCAGGAGGTTCTTTAGGGACACAGGTCTTTTGGATCTCTAGTTCAGCTCCAAGTTAAAAAATGTGAGATAAAGGGACAAATTCCAACTACAAAATATATAGAAAAATGAAATATTCTACACTGAAGAAAAACTACCGTGCGTTAAAGAATTTAATCTACTGCTGGAAGGACGAAGGCATCAAGTCATTGTCAGTTGGACGTAAGAAATTTGGAAAATAATCTTACACTAAATCTAGATGCTTTACACTTGGTCCACTTTGAACGGTCAATTGCACAGAACTTCCTTCTGGTCCTCTGCAATCATTCTTGTTAGATAGTCAAATAAAATACAATTACAAAGACACCAAGAAATTAATGCTTCAAAAGAACTTTCAAAAACAACTTTAACCAACTAACATGAGTTAAATTGGGTTTTTCTTTACCAATAGCTTCTAAATAGATGCACAGATAATCTAATTGTGAGCCTCCGATGCAATAGTTTGTTATTGTGATGGCCTATGATCAAGTAAGAAAGCAAAACTTGTACTTTTCATGTTTCATTAAGCAAAATGAAACATGGCCGAACACAAATATCTAAGATAAAAGAAACTTTACGATATGTTGAGCTCCTTAGTAATTTTTTATTTATTAATCTACTGACAAAATGTACTGTTACACCGTTTCAACATTATGGTAAGGAGAGAAACCTACTGCAATCGCTCTGCCGCGTCATATATACCCATGGATTCAGTGGTAGTATCATCAATTGCCAGAATAACATCACCAGAAGAAATACCAGCTCTTTCTGCAGGGCCACCTGGTGCAGCTGAAATGACGACAAGTCCACCAGGTCCATCAACAATGGTGCGGTAACCAATGGACAGCCCTACACCTGTAAGAGCACCTTGAGTACCAGACTGCCTTCAAAGAAGATATTACTAGATTTTAGAGCGTTTCTTTCACACACCCAGAAGGGGGTTATAAGTGAATGTCACATCTACATTGTTAATGGAACTTCTTTTCCTTATATACAAATGAAACAACCTCACAAAAGGTAGCATCTCCTACCTGCAAACTTTTGAACTTTTCAGGTTCTAGAAACCGAGTAAAGGGATCATCAAGAGTCGCAAGCATTTTCTTTATTGCAGTATCTGAAAGCAAAATTATCAACTAGAGTGGCAGTATTTTAGGAAAATGATTAAACAATTCCAAATAGAAATATGCATATGAAACTTTGGGATTTTTGCAGCAAGACTTACTTTCCTCACTCTAACTCACGGAACATAATTTTAAGTAATATCCTCATGTTTTTTTATGGACAAATTACTGTAGACGTCGTAGTTAAAATAACCTTTTTATATTTCTCATACTTGTATATTATTGCATGATTAAACCATGTAAATGATAAACATTGGTCCTTCCAGAGTGGCAGAGCAACCACAACGCTAAATTCACATTAGGGCACATGAATAATTCAAGAGCATAATAAACAAATCAATAGGATCAGAGGTAGTGTGCTCAGAAAAAGAAAAAGAGAAAAATCAGAGTTTCAAGTATTCGAATAAATTTACGACCCTGGGGTATTGGAAGTGTTTATTCATGACTTTAGATGATAATTATGAAAATATTCAGTCTACCGTGCATGATAATAAACAGAGGGATGAAATTTCATACAGGTCTCTTCTCGCGTATTCATGGGTTCATTTCTTAACGCATTTTCTCTGTAACGAAACCAACTTTGCCCATTAAAAGTTTTATCAATATATGCACGGTCTATTGTCCTCCATGCCTCCAAAAAGAGTAAGTTCTCTTCGGTGAGAGCCCCTGAATAATAGAAGCACATTTAATCACGAAAAGAACAATGCAGAACATTGGATTCTCAGAAATTTCGTTTCAGTGCAGATACTAATTGAAAATTAAACTTACACGATGGAGTATCACCAAAAGTAGAAGAAACTGACATCACTAGCATCACGCAGACCATCACTCGAGCAAGTTGTACAGAGAAACGCCGTCTAAATTTTTCCATAGAACTCCTGATTCTTCGGAAATTCACCGGATATCTTCTCCACTCAAACGGAGAAGACAAACAGGAATGATATCTCCATAGCTGCGGAAGCAAGCAAGCACGGCTCGTTCCACAATTACAACTCCAAATTCTCTCCTGACCATCAGTACTAAGACTAGTTGATCGACCAATGCCAACCACAGAAGGGTGGTTCCACGGCAATACCTGAGACTGTGAAAGCTAGCTCAACCTAAAACGTTACTAAAAAAGTAATCGGAATTATCAACACGACAATCAACGAAGGAAGTTACGCCGGAAGAATGAGATTCTGCATTATTTATTGACGGCAAATGAAATCGGTGATCATTTAAACAATGAGATGGAGGAGGAGTACCTTTACAGTGGCGCGAGAACTGAGAGTATTTTGATGATGGAGATTGAAGAAAGCGAAACTCGGTGAGGATGAAGAAGAAGCGCAGCTCGAAAGGAATTCCATCGGCATTGAGAGCCTACTGACCGTTCGCCATTTCTGATGACTGGTACGGCTTATCCATTGTTGTTTTTGCTTATTTTTTCGCTTCTTGAAGAAACTGAATGCGTTGGGCTGGGCTGGCTAATAGTGGTGGATCCCACAGGTCCATGGGCTTGCTGAAAATTAAATAGATTTTAAAAAATAATTTTAATTACTTAATTAATTAAAAAAATGCACAAATGGCCAAAATAGAATGAAATTTTAGAAAAATGACCAGATTTTTCGTTGGAAAGTTGGTCAAACCACTAATTTTGATACTATTTAAGATATAACAATAGACAAAAAAATACTTCTACTACTGTCAAATCCCTACAAATATGGTATTTCAAACCATTCTAACAATTAAAATAAGATCTAATAAACTAAACCACTCCAAATCTTCTAAATTTGAATTTTGAATATACATATTCTGAAGCAAATAATGCTGCTAATTAAAAAAAATGTATATCAAATCATTTCAAACCATTCATCTATTGGTTTTTCATCTCCATAATCTCATAATTTTAGGTCTTCATCTCCATAATCTCATAACTTATATTTATTAACAAAATTAAATGTTACTATTAAACAAAGTTCATCATAATATTTCAAAACCGGTTAAGATTCGGAGCGAAAGCAAGGATCGATTCCAAATTCCAATTTTTACAGAACCATACAATTTTACAGAATCATACAACATAATTATTATGCATCAATTTTATAGCATGCTAAATGAAATTGAGAAGAGAGAAAAGGAAATAGAAATTACTTACCATCTGATCTTCACATGTGATTCCTCTACTCAAATTTGGACACCAATTAGAGTCTTCTACAAAGAAAATGAAAACAATCCCAACCACCCACTCACACTACGTGAGTTGAGATATAACAGAGGGGAAGTTATTTCCCAATCTAAACAAAATTCAAAATTAAAATAAATTAATTTTAATTTCTATTAATATATATATATATATATATATAATAACAAACTTATTATATGTATATATATGTATATAACGATATGTTATATCATATATAACATATAACCTATGGTTTAATATTGTATCGCATACAATATAACCTATAGTTTTAATTCTCTCAGCAATGATATTTAATATAAATCCTAGTTATTCTAAATTTAATTATATAAATCCAGTTTACATAATTAATATTTGAATCATATTCAAATATTTATTTCCTCTCAAATAAACTTTATATGTATCAAATACATTATAGTGATTATATCATATATAATTAAATTAAATTAATTATATCACATATATTAATGCCCTCAATTAATTTAAACAATTCAAATTAATCCAAAATTGATTCTCATTTAAACTTATTGAGCTACAGAGGGGACCTCATGGACGTGTTGATTGAAGCTCCAATGGTACTTGAATAATTAATTAAACTTTTTAATTAAATTATTCAATATCCATTAACTGTCGGACACTGCACTAAGGACCAATAACTACACTCTTTGCTCTCCAGATATATTTCTGTGACCATTGGATATAACTTGTTAACAGTGCGATGACTTTTCACAAATTGCTCGTAAGTACAGTTGGGGACAAATGACTGTTTTGTTCTTGTAGATACATCTAACTCCTTAAGTACCATCGTTTCCTATAATGAACGATAAATCATAGTCTAACTATGACCAAACCTCTCTCGAGCCAAAAGAGGGTGTGGCACTACATTGTCAAGCCTCGAAATCAACCCTTAAGGAAGCAATTTATTTACTTGTCCCGATATTGGGGAAAGAATGAATTTATTTTTGTGTAGTTGTGTTTCCAGCTCTCCAATCACACGAATCCCCAAAATGGTAGGTTTATTGAGTCAACGATCTGGCCACTCTTACCCATACAAATCAAAGGACCATCCTCGTAGGCAAGAGTTCACAACTCACTCAAGATTCAGGTCATGTCACCTATCGTCATCCTGGTGAAATGTAAGTCTCTATTATGAACGACGTTATATAATGAGACTAGCCATTTCGTGGTCCAGTCTTATACAAACTCCTTTATATATACCTGCTCACATGTCTCCATATGAGTGATCAAGATTAAATCATTTGTAGAACTTTACAACAATTGTAATATCTATAAAGCGGGTCGTATTCACAGTGTCACCACGATAAGGTATCCAGTCTTATCCATCTACCACAGACCATTTAGGTTATCACTTAAACATGATCCACTTGTATGTCTCTACATAAATGTTTAAGCTACAGATGATATCCTTGGATGTTAGTTTATTGGTTTGTGGGTTTCATGCTACTAAATGTCAAATAAAACATCTCATATTTTATTAAATAAATAAAATGTTTGTACAATACAATTACAAACTTTAGGACCCTATGAGATTTATAGCATTAACCCCAACAATCTTCTACTTGACCTGAAGCTAGTTAGGTGTACAATGTAAAAGTCATATTAATATACAAGTACACAAAGCAATAAACTAGAGCATAACACACGCCCAGTACAAATCTCCCACTTGCCCTGGTCTAAACGTGGCATGTCGCATAGACCTATACTCAGAAGGTGACCTTCAAATACCTTAGCCGCAAGAGCCTTTGTAAATGGATCAGCAACTTTATGCTCCGAAGCTATGTTGGTGCTTCTCCAGACTACTGCCTCTTCATTAAGAGTGAACATTAATCCTAATATGGATTTCCTAGAATCCTTATCTGTCTGGAAATCAGAGTCTATGTATTCTATACATATCAGATCCTCAGAACCATACACGAGCATGTAGTCCCTCGTCCTCCGTAGATACTTGAGGGTATTCTTAGCGATGGTCCAGTGATCAAATCCTGGATTAGACTGATATCTACTGACTATCCCCACCATATAGCAGATGTCAAGTCTAGTACATAACATCCCTACATCAGGCTGACAACAGGCGATGCATAGGAGATCTGTCTCATTTCTTAACCTCTTGAGGTGTCTTAGGACACTGTTCCTTAGACAATATAATTCTATGCCTGAAAGGTAGTAAACCTTTCTTAGACTTCTGCATCAGAAACTTGACAAAAATCTTGTCAATATATGATGCTTAAGACATGGCTAACGTTTTTTTTTCTTTTAATCTCTAAACAAGTTCAAATAGTCACATTAAACTCTTTAATGGACTATCCTTAACCTTGCATGCATGCATCTAATCTATCTAACTCGCCTTTCCAGGTATGTTTCTGTTGGGATTGGTTTTCTAATTCTCCCGGAGTCTCGTTGTTTTGTAAAGATACACATTGTTCAAGGAATAAAATAAATATTATTTAATTCTGGCATTTACTCATATCCAATAAACAAAGCTCCTTGGTTATCTTATGTGAACTTAAGCATGTATATGTGATATACAAGTGGATCATGCCTTAAGTGATAACCTAAATATGTCTCTAGTATAAGGATTAAGGTGGGATACCTGATCCTAGTGACACTACGGATATGACCCACTTTGTAGAGGTTTGTAAGTGTTGTAAACTGCTACAGATGGTAGATCCTGACCATTCATAGGGAGACGTGGAGTAGGGGTGTCCTATATAAAGAGTTTTTATAAGACCTGGATCACGAGATGACTAAACTCTGTATATAACGTCATTGATACTAGAGACTTGTATCTCACCTAAACGACCATAGGTGACACAACCTCAATCCTGAGTGTTTTGGGAACTCCTGCCTTTGAGAATGGTCCTTTGATTAGTATAGGTGAGAGTGGCCAGATTGCCAACTCAACATGCCTATCTTTTTGGGGACTTGTCTAATCTGGTGGCTAGGAACTCAATCCATAAGATGAAATTCACTCCTTTCCCGAAGCAGGGATAAGTAGAGAGATTGCTCCCTTAAGGGCTGATTTTGAGGCTTGAACATAGTGACCACAACTTCTCTTTGGAAGAGAAGACTCAGTCATATTAGGACTATGATTTATGTTCATTAGAGGGATTAGTGGTACTTAAGGAGACAGATGTAACTATAGGGGCATAACAGTTATTGGCCCAGCTGTACTTACGAGCGATCTGTGAAGGGTTGTCGCACTTTTGATTGGTTAAGATGAACACATAATATATCTGTGGTAAGGAGAGTTCAGCTGTCGGTCTTTAGTGGAGAGTATGGCAGTTAACAGATGGTGGATCCCGTGACTAAAGAGTTTACTCAGTTATTCATGTACTGTTGGAGCTTCGAGCTACAGGTTCATGAGGTCCGCTTGGTACCTCAATAGATTCAGTTGAGAATCAGTTCATGGTGTTGATTTGAAATGTTCAAATTGGCAATAGGTATTTTAATTATATATGAAATAATCGGTATGATGTATGAGATACATCTAGTGGAGGATTGATGTAAATGAGATTTACATTAAGTACCATGGAATAGAAAAAGAACTATGGTTTATATGTTTCATGAGATGAAATATTAAAACTATAGGTTATCATTTATGTTTATAATAGTATTAATTATCCAGTATGATAAGTTGGTTATCATTTATGTTTATAATAATATAAATTATTGGATGATTAATTCTTGTTCTTTTAATAACCAAAGTAGTGGATGGTTATTGGATCATGGTAACCGTGAGTTTAAAAGGAAAGTGGTTTCCTATTTTAAAAAAAAAAAAGTTTTTTTCTTTACAAAACGATTGAAAAAGTTGAGTTTTCTCTCTCGCGCAAAAGAAACTCACGAAGTCGTCAAGTAAATTCAGATCTACTAAACGACGGCTGGGTGAGCTAAACGATCATGCAGTATTTACTAAACATTTGCATAGTTTTGCTAGACGGTTGCTGGCCCAAGGTTAATGATCGTGTGGAGTCTGTAGGCGACAGATAGAGCTAAACGATAGGCTAAACGATCACATACCTTTTGTTAGACGATCGCATAGCTTTATCTAAACGATTAGGCATCGACCTATACGATAGGTCTCCGTCATCTCCCACTTGCCTAGTCGTGTACGCGATTGTTGTTTCTTTCGTTCATCTACCTCATACCAAGTCCGAACAGAGCCCAACCTCTGGATTCTCACATCGAGGATATCAAGGTCACCTTGTTGGTGGTGTCAGACTCAACTCGACATCGTCGAGGTTTTCTAGAGGCCGTTCGTGGTGCTATGGAAGTCATTCGCTGTTGCGGAGGAGATCGTGACTGAGGTGATCGTTGAGGACGAGTGCGAAGTGTTCGTGCGGTGTTGCGATCATGTAGATCGAGTGTTCGTGGTCGCTGTTGTTCGAGTGATCAGAGTGCACAACGGAGCGTGCAGACGTTTCTGCCATTGTGTGTAGAGTTTTCTCTTTATGCATTTGTATTGTTCATGCTGTAATTTCTACATTTGAATTGTATAACCACTTGTTTGAAGTCGACTGTAAATATTTGTTCATTCATGATTTTGATTTTGAATAATCTTGTTCCGCTGTTCATGAAAATCTCGCTCCCGATTTCCTTCAGTTCCCAGGTAGAGGTGTTCCATTTCTGTCACCTTAAAAACCCCAGCCTAGATAGAACCCACCTTAGATAAAAGGTCCCTTATAGATAGATTTGCTACACTTTAATCTTTTAATAATCAATTTAATCCTATTAAACTGATTAAAAGATTAAAGCCTAAGGTTGTTAATCATATTAGAACTGTGATCTTAGTTCTATCTCATCCAAATTTTAAACATTTTAAAACCATGAATTAAAGCCTAAGTTGACATGCATGTCTTTCTTATTGATTTTAGTTCTAATTTCTTTTTATAACCTTTATAAAAGAAACAACTAAAACATATATCTCCACACAACTAGGTATTTATAATGCTTATAAATTTAACCTATGTTTCATGCTTCATGCAATGTCCGGTCATTGCTATACATAAATTTTATATACAAGTAACAACCAAGCACACGTGCTTTCTATACACCCTTATACTATAACAATTATAATATACTAATGATGCATGTCAATGCTTTATGCATGCATAAATATAACTCTTATATTATATGATGCAAGAGCATGTTCTTATGTAATTTAAACCATGATTCTCTAAATCATAACACTTATAATAAAGAGATGATGCATGACCAATGCATAACCTAAGGTGGAATTTTTCTATATGGCATGCCATATTATAAAGAAAACATACATCTCATGTATAATAACACAAATTAATGGACCGGGATGAACCATCTCTAAAATCGGAATGAAAAACTCTATCTATTACATTTTTTCCACCGAGCAAATCGGTTCATAGGTGAACTGGGTCGAACCGCCGGACGAAGCTCCCATCGTTTAGTAAATGCCTCCAAGTAAATGATCATGTAGCACACAAAACGAAAACACGCGGATGCTAAACAATTGCTTAAACGAAAACAAAGCAGCGAAGCCCGATCGTCTAGACGATCACTTAACATGCGAAAGGTAAACGATTTACTCCACGATCGTATAGCCAGCTATTAAGCAATGAAGCTTGCTAAGCTATACAATCGTCTAGTGTGCATGCGTAAAAAAACTCCTGAGTATCCAATACTCAGCGATCGTCTACCCCATCGTCTACACGACCCGACCAACGTTTGGTCGTATTCATCCTCGAAGAACAGCAACCCTTGCTACGCAGCTTCTTCACGAACGACTCACTGGCTCACACTCTTTGAAATTACAGACTCGATAGCAATCAATAACGCCCAAAAACTCAGGGGCCTTTACAATTAACTCAAAATGTAAAAGAATTTAACAAACCGAGGTTTCATCCTAGAAACTCCATTAATCCACACATCCACAAACGAATTAATGCCTAAAACAGAGAGTAGACATGCTTTTACGCACCGAAAATGTAAATGAAATTCTTTGCATCAATGAATTTAGAATATCAGAAACTTGGCTCTAATACCAATTGAAGGAACTCTTATACAATAGTACCTATGAGCAGAAGCGGATCTTTCTAAAAGTATTGTGACAGAATTACCACATTTATATTCAAACAAACAGATATGCATCATACTGTAAAATTACCGACATGCTTTGAGATTAAACAACCAAGAGAACAAGGAAACTTACCAGTTGAAGACTCTCTTCACAGCAAATCTCGTTCTCTCCACGAACGGACGCTCTTGCACTCGCTGGAATGTCAAGCTATCGCTTAGCAAAACTTCGATTGTCTACCACGAATGGACTCCACATGAATAGAAGAAGAATGAGGACGACACCACCACTTGGAACCCTTAGTATTCTCGGTGTGAGAATCCAACGAGTGGGCTCTGTTAGGATTTTGAGACAACCTTCTACTCTATAGTGGGATAATCGAGTTTGGAAGGCTCTTCTTGAGCAATGACTCTTAAGGATGTGCACACTGCGTCAAAAAATCTTCGTCTTCGATCTCTCTTCGCAACGCAATATAGACGAGAGGAGGAAAAGAGATTGTATACAACAATTAAGAAACTGGGAGAAAGACGAGTCTATCGCATAGACAAGATGATTGATTGTTTAGGTGAGGTATACGATCATGTAGGAAAAAGGTCAACGATCGTCTATAAAATTGTTTAGTAAAAGCTCGGCGCTAAGCGATCGTTTAGAAATAAGCGAACGGGTGTAAGCGATTGTCTAGTAAAACTCAAGCTATCGTATAGTCTCTGATTTACTTAGCGATGGGCAACTAACTTCTTTATGAGCAATTAACAGTCTTCTGTACAAAATGAAAACAATTATAATTTTATTCTTTAGTTACGAAAATCGAATGAAACTTCCCACTAACACACAGTTATGGAGAAAACGACGGCCAATTATCCCATAACTGTCCAATTAATAAAGTAATAAATATAATCATATTATATACATTAACCTATAGTTTAACATCATATATCAACCATAGTGTTTTCTTCTCCACTAGATATAAATCATATTTATATCCAATTTCCTCAAATTAATGTATCTCATACATAAAGTCAATCATATCATATATAATTAACCAGTTCTATCATATCATATATAATTGAACTTCTTCTTGTCAATTTGAACATTTCAAATTCACCCAAAAAATAATTCTCAACTTGAATCCATTGAGCTACCAAAGGGACCTTATGGACCTATGCTCGAAGTTCCAACGATACGTGAATAACTAACTAAACTCTTTAGCCACAAAATCCACCATCCGTTAACTGCCAGGCATTCCACTGAAGACCAACAGTTGAACTCTTCTTACCACATATATATTGATATGCTCATCGAATAAAACCAATCATCAGTACGATAACTCTTCACAAATGCTCGTAAGTATAGCTAGGCCAATTTACCATTTCACCGTTGTAGTTACATCTAACTCCTTAAGTACTACTGATCCCTCTAATGAACAATACAACATAGTCCCACTATGTATGGACATCTCTCAGGCCATGAGAAGGTATGTGGCGCCACATCGTTCAAGCCTCGGGATCAGCCCTTAAGGGAGCAATCTATCTACTTACCCCTACTTTGGGGAAGGAGTGAATTCCATCTTGTGTAGCTGAGTTTCCAAATCCCAAATCAAACGAATCACCAAAGTGATAGGTTTGAGTCGACGATCTAGCAACTTGCACCCATGCAAATCAAAGAACCGCTCTCAATGGCAGGAGTTCCCAACTCGCTCAGGATTGAGGTCATGTTACCTATGGTCATCTTAGTGAAGTGAAGTCTCTATCATGAACGACATTTTATAATGAGACATTCACACGTTATAGTCAGGTTTTATACAAACTCTTCATATATAGGACACCTCCGCTCACATGTCCCCATATAACTGATTAGGATTAGACTATCTATAGCAAGTCACAACACTTGTAACTATTCCACAAAATGGGCCGCATCAATAGCATTACCAGGATAAAGTTTTCCTCCTATATCCATATACTACAGACCATTATCATTTAAGACATGATCCACTTGTATATCACCACATACATGCTTAAGTTACATAATGATAACCAGTGATTTTAGTTTATTAGTTTGTAGTAAAGCAAATAAAACATCCAATGTGCAAAGTCAAGTAGTAAAGAAAATATCATATATTATACATCACAAGTGTTCGTACAAAACTATGTTTACAAACTACAGGACACGAGACTTTAGGGCATCATCCACAACAGATACTTCACAACTTGCTTGTAAGTACAGCTGGGTCAAAATGACCTTTTTGCCCTTATAGTCACATCTAACTTCTTAAGTACCACTGATTCCTTTAATGAACAATAAATCATAGTCCAACTATGATTAAACCCCTCTCGGGCCGGGAGAGGGTGGCAATACATTGTTCAAGCTCCAAAATCAGCCCTTAAAAAAGAATTTATCTACCTACCCCGATGTTGGAAAAGGAGTGAATTCGTTCTTGTGTAGCTATGTTCTCATCTCCCTAGTCAGATAAATCCCTAAAATGGTAGGCTTATTGAGTCGGCGGTCTAGACACTCTTACCCATAAAATCAAAGGATCGCCTTCATAGGCAGAAGTGCACAACTCACTCAGGATTCAGATCATGTTACCTTTGGTCATCCTGGTGAATTATAAGTCTTTATTATGAATGGAGTTAAATAATGAGACTAAAAAATTTTTGGTTCGGTCTTATACAAACTCTTTTGTATAGAATATCCCCGCTAACATGTCTCCACATGAATGATTAGGATCAAATCATTTGTAGCACTTTACAAGAATTATAACATCTACAAAGCATGTCAGACTCATAGTATCACTAGGATAAGATATCCAGTCTTATCCATCTACTACATACCATTTGGATTAATACTTAAATACGATCCACCTGTATGTCTCTACATACATGTTTAAACTACAAGATAATCTTGGATCTTAGTTTATTAGTTTATAGTTAATGCAATTAAAATTGAAATAAAACATCATATATTTTATTAAATAAATAAGATGTTTGTACATTACAATTACAAAAAGAAAAAATTACGCCTCTCCCAAATCTTTCTTTTGAAATTGGGTTGCTAGCCTATTTTTAATTCCAGTCAGTAGTCCTACACCATTCCCAATGAGTAGGATATCGTCTACGTATAATACTAGAAAAGCTATTGAATTGTTGAAGATCCTCTTGTATACACAAGGCTCATCAACATTTTGATCAAAGCCATAATATTTGATCGCAATATCAAATCTTATATTCTAAGATCGAGAAGCTTGCTTCAATCCATAGATGGATCGATTAAGTCTGCAAACCTTTTGCTCTTGACCTTGAGTTGTGAACCCCTCAAGTTGCTTTATATAAATGGTCTTCTAAAGATTGGCATTCAGAAAGGCAGTCTTGACTTGCCAAATCTCATAGTCATAATATGAGACAATGGACAGGAGGAATCGAATAGACTTTAATATGGCAACAGGTGAGAAAGTCTCTTCATAATCGAATCCCTCAACTTGGGTATAACCCTTTGCCCAAGTCTAGTCTTGAGGGTTTGCACCTTCCCATCAGTACCCCATTTTCCCTTCAGATCCATTTGCAACTTATGGGTTTTACTCCATCAGGTTGATCTACAAGATCCCAAACAAAATTGAAGTGCATAAACTCCATTTCGAGATTCATAGCTTTGATCCACTCATCTTTGTCATCATCCTCCATTGCCTTCTTATAAAATAGCGAATCCTCAACATCTCCGCCAACTACCATAGCTTGGATTTCGGTTAAACCCATATAACAAATAGGCAGATTCGCAACCCACCCACTACATTGAGGCTCTCTCAACACTTATGGTTGATTTGACCTACTAGATGATTCAACTTCAACAACTCTTGTTGAGGTATTGGCTCTTCAACAACTCTTGTTGAAGGTTCAGTAGTTTTCTTGGAAAGTTCATTCAACACAATCTTATTGCATGGCATATGCTCCCTAATGTGGTTCTACTCTAGAAGTATAACGTTTGTCAACACAAACACCTTATTTTATTTAGAATCGTAAAAGTACCACCTCTCATTCCTTTAGGGTAGCTTACAAATGGGCACAATTTTGAATGAGGTTCCAGTTTCTTAGGATTTTCCTCAAGCACATATGTTGGGTAACCCCAGATTCTAAAATGGCGTAATCTACCTTTACGACTATCCATAATTCCAAAGGTGTTTTGATAATACTCTTGGATGGAACTCAGTTCAAAATATACATTGTAGTTTGTATTGCATAACACCAAAATAAGTCAGACTAAGAAGCATAGCATCTTAAACCAAACCACGTTCAACAGTGTTCGATTTCTCCTTTCTGATACACCATCTTGCTGAGGTGTACCAAGTGCTGAGAGTTGGGATACTATTCCATGCTCTATCAAATAGTTCTAGAATGTAAGATCCAAAAATTTTCCACCTCGATCAGATCAAAATATTTTAATTATTTTATTTAATGCATTTTCAACTTCGACCTTAAACTCTTTGAACTTTTTAAAGGCTTCAGACTTCTGTTGCATTAAATAAACAAATCCATATCTTGAATAATCATCAGTAAAAGTAATGAAATATTCAAATCCTCCTTTTGCTTTAATATTCATAGGATCGCAGAGGTCTGAATGTACAAGCTCTAAGGGTTCTTTAGCCCTATGACCTTTTCTAGTAAAAGATCTTTTAGTCACTTTGCCTTTAAGACATGTCTCACACACAGATAAAGAATTTTCTTCTAACTCACTTAGAAGTCCATTCTTTACCAATCTCTCAATCCTATTGAGATTGATGTGTCCTAACCTTAGGTACCAAAGACGGGCATTTTATTAGGAGAAATTTTAAGTCTTTTATTTTGAGTTATCGTAGTTTTAAACATTTCAGTATTAAGAAGGGCTTTAATTGCTAACGGTCTTAATATATAAAAATCATCTTTAAGATTACCATAATAAATTAATAATCCATTCTTGTAAACAAACACTTTATTTACTTGAAAATTAAAAGATTAATGTTGTTCAAGAAGACATTTACAGTAATCAGAGTCTGCACCAAAACAATGTTTTACCCCTAGATGTCCAGTCAATTGCTGCACCTCAATGCATTTCGGGGAGAATTAACTAGCTCGGGGTTCGAGTGGCATTTCACCTAACCACAGCTCATTTGTTGATTCTTCAACATCAGCCAGTTCGGACCTCCACTTAATTTCACCCAAGCTTCATCCTGGTCATGGATAGATCACCCAGGTTCAGGTCCATAAGCAGTGACAATTGCCCCATGAAAACTCGCTTTCGCTACGGCTCCGGTGGGTTCCCTTAACCAATCTACTGCCTATGAGTCGCCGACTCCTTCTTCAACAGGCATGCAGTCAGAGTCTTGGTCTCCTCCAACTACTTGGAAACTTACGGTTTCATGTTCTATTTCACTCTTCGGTTCCTTTTCAAGCTTGGAGCCACATATACATTATCTAATAAGATATACGATTTCTGTAAGCAGAGTTGAAGCCCTCCACTTTCTTAGTTGAGATGACGTGCCCAGTTCCAACACGCATCGTCATCTTCCTAGCTTTTAGTTGTTGCCAGGAACTAATTCCTTGAAATGAAGAACAAACATAGTTAGTGGTGCCTAAATCAATTATCCAGGCCGAATCATTATTCTCCACTAAATAAGTCTCCAATACAAGTAAATCAGATTTACTTTGCTTGACCTTCTTCTTTTCTGCCAAGTATTTGAGATGGTTTCTCTTCCATTGTCCCTCGTTGTTACAATGGAAACAAATTTCCTTTGCAACCTTGGCCTTCTTGCTCTTTTGGGCAGCAGCTGGTGGGTTAGCTTCCCCTTTCTACCTTTCTTATTTCTTCTTCTTCCACTTTTTGGTGCCGGAAGAAGAAGATACAGACTTGGTTTTAGAGGACAATCCTTTGTTGACTTCTTTAAAATTGAGCCTAACTCGTCGTTTAACATAACTCTATTCTGGTAAAGTATTCATTTTTCCTTTTAATTTCAATAATATGTGAGGTAGATAATTTAAGCCTCATTTGGTAATAATTTTGTTTTTTTTTTAAAAAATTAAGTCTATAAACACTACTTTCACTTCTAAATTTTTTATTTGTTATCTATTTTTCACCAATTATTTAAAAAAATCAAACCAAATTCTGAAAAGTAAAAAAAGTTGTTTTTGGAATTTGAAGTTTGGCTAAGAATTCAACCATTATACTTAATAAAGATTCAAATCACTGTAAGAAATGTGAATGAAATAGGCTTAATTTTCAAAAACAAAAATAAAAATTCAAATGATTATCAACGGACCTTAAATCTTTAATTTCTTGATTGAGGATACATATTTTATTCTAATGAGTCATACTTATGTTGATTGTTTTAAGAAGTCATTATTTGATAAATTCGAATCATCAATTCTACATGTTAAGAAAAAGTTATAAGATATATTGACAGTACCTAAGTCGTCGAGTCAAAGTGAATTAAAAAAAAAATTCCACTTTGGTATTTTCGTTGCCACCTTCTCCATTTTTGCGTCTTTACTCAGCACTTTGCACCAATCAATAATCATGTGTTGGCCATTAACCTTTCCGTCTTTTTTGGAGCTCACAATAAAACAAATTTTTTGTTTTTTAAACACTTTTTCTCCCCCTTTTGTATTAGAAAAAATAGGATAAAATAATTTTGGTTAAATGTACAAGTTTAGCTCATAAAATTTCAGTATCTTCTGGTATGCGAACATATTAAGATGTATCTAACAAATTTTTGAAATTTTAAAAATATCTAATAAATCTTTAAACGCTCATATTTGTATTTAATAATTAGATGAATTTTCAATTTTATATCTAATAAACTATTAATTTATTATATATAAAATTGAAAATATATGATTTTGTTATATATAAGTTCAATTTTAAATCTAGTAGATTAGTTCAAAAGCAAGAATAAAATGAAAAATAAAAGTAAATTTAAAACTAAAAAGAAATAACAAATATCCAGAAACAAAAGAATTTAATTGAAAAACTTTAGAATTAGAGAAATCCAATCATCCATTAGAAATAAAGTATTCCACTATGTGAAAATTGTTATAATTAGACAAAATTTATTCTTTAATAGCTTTATACGACTCCTTTCAGTTTCTGTTATAATTAGACAAAATTTATTCTTTAATAGCTTTATACGACTCCTTTCAGTTTCTCACACTCTAATAATCTAAAGAGAGAATTTAATTATACTAATACACTGATACTTAAAATATTTTTTATTTGGATGATTCAAAGAACATAACAACAGAAACTTGTCATTTCCTTATAATATTTTTTTGTCTTTTGGGGTAAGAAAATTCAAGCTATAAACCTTTTGGTCGATATTTTAAATTCAAACTATAAATCTTTTGGTCGCAGTTTGAGTCATATGCTCACTTTGGCCTTGTATATATTTTTTTACCTTCTAATATTTTGCTTATCCAATAATCTATATTATATTAAAACGGAAAAATAGAGAGAATTTTTTACTCCCCATTTTACCCTTACTTCTCCCTTAATTTTTCTTTTTGATCTTCACGTTTTTTTTTCTTTAAAGTTTCACTTTTTGTTCTTTAAATAACTGTTTTTCTAAAAGCTTCAACCCCTTGCATTATAAAACCTTTCAACCTATTCCTTTTAACACCTTTCAAGTATAACTTATTCTTTATAAAACAATGGAAACTTTTTATAAAACAGATATAATGATTTCTTTCGCTAAAAGTTATCGGATCCTAAACTCAAGAGTGGTGTGAATATTAATGTGGAGGAGGAAGAAGATTGAGAAAACTTTCACACAAGGGAAACTCACAGAACATTTCCGTAATTTCTTTCTCTCAATCGTTCAACACATTGGCAAAACGTAGAGGAAGAAGATTTTTTTTTTTTTTCCATTTTATTCCTCTTGCCATAAAACATAACCACCACCCACTAATGTGGGTAGAGAGAAAAGATGGGAACGGGAGTTGTAACTCTCTTCCATATTATTCAAATAATAGTAATATAATATAAATAAATATGATAACTAACTTATCATATTATATTTATATTAAATTATATGTTATATATATAACTATAACCTATAGTTTTAATATTGTATCACATACAATATAAACTATAGTTTCTTTTCTCTATTATATGGCATTTAATATACATATTTATATTAAATTTAACAACTATGAATCACATTCATAGAAAATGTATTTGAATCTCATTCAAATATTTATTTCCTCCCATTAAGCTATAATGTATCAAATACATTATGACAATTATATCACATATAATTGAAACGATTTAATTATATCATATATAATTAAATCTCTCTATTAATTTGAACCATTCAAATTAATCCAAAAACTAATTCTCAACTAAATCCTATTAAGCTACCAAGGGGACCTCATGGACCTGTAGCTTGAAGCTCCAACAGTACATGAATAATTAATTAAACTCTTTAACTATATTATTCACCACCCGTTAACTGTCGGACACTCCATTAAAGACCGACAACTGCAATCTTCGCACTACAAATATATTTTTGCGTCCATTGGATATAACCAATTAACAGTACAATGACCATTCACAAATTGCTCATAAGTACAACTAGGCCAAATTACCATTTTACCCCTATAGTTACAACTAACTTCTTAAGTACCACTGATCTCTCTATTGAACAATAGATAATAGTCCCACTATGACTAAACCCCTCTCGGGCCAGGAGAGGGTGTGGCGCCACATTGTTCAAGACCCGAAATCAGCCCTTAAGGGAGCAATTTATCTACTTACCTCTACTTTGAGGAAAGAGTGAATATCATCTTGTGTAGTTGTATTCCCAGCTCCCCAATCAGACGAAACCCTAAAATGGTAGGCTTGTTGAGTCAATGATCTGGTCACTCTCTCAATACAAATTAAAAGACTGTCCTCATAGGTAGGAGTTCACAACTCATTCAGGATTCAGGTCATGTTACCAATGATTATTCTGGTGAACTATAAGTCTCTATTATTAACAGTATTGTATAATGAGACTAAACATTTCGTTGTCCGGTCTTATACAAACTTCTTTGTATAGAATATCTATGCAAATACATGAATGATCATGATCAGATTATTTGTAGCACTTTACAACAATTGTAACACCTACAAAGCAGGTCATACTCATAGTATCACTAGGATATGGTACCCAGCCTTATCCATCTACTACAGACAATTTAGGTCATCACTTAAACATGATCCACCCGTATGTCTCTATATACATGTTTAAGTTACAAAGATAACCTTGGATATTAGTCTATTGGTTTGTGGTTAATGCAACTAAAATATCACATATTTTATAGACAATGAATAAAATATCACATATTTTATTAAATACAAAATGAGTTTGTTCATACAATGTTTACAAACTACAGGACCCTACGAGATTTAGGGGCATTAACCAAAACAATCTTCCACTTGAACTAAAGCTAGTGGGTGTACAATATAATCAAAATACAAAGTACACAAATAATAAATTAGGGCATAACATGCCCAATACAATATCTTCTACTTGCCCAAGTCTAGACGTGGTCTGTCCTATAGACCCATACTCTGCAGGTGACCCTCAAACACTATAGTTGTGAGAGCCTTTATAAACGGATCAGCAACGTTGTACTCCAATGCTATCTGCTTGACAATCACATCCCCTTGATGCACAATCTCTCGGATGAGATGATACTTTTGCTCTATATGTTTGCCACACTTATCACTCCTAGGCTCTCGGGAATTAGCCACAATACCACTATTATCACAATAAAGTGTGATGGGTTTCGACATATCTGGAACAACTTCCAGATCAGCCAATAATTTCCTGAGCCAAATGGCTTCCTTAGCAGCTTCACAAGCTACTACATACTCAGCCACCATGGTGGAGTCAACGACACACCCTTGCTTGTGCTTCGCCATACTACTGCCCCTCTGCTAAGAGTGAACACTGATCCTGATGTGACTTTCCTAGAATCCTTAACAGTTTTAAAATCAGTGTCCGTATATCCTGTAAGAATCAAATCCTTAAAACCATACACGAATATGTAGTCCCTCGTTCTCCATAGATACTTGAGGATGTTCTTAATGGCTATCCAGTAATCTAATCCTAGATTATAGTGATATCTATTGACTATCCCTACGGCATAGCAGATGTCAGATCTAGTACATAACATCACATACATCAAGCTATCTATAGCAGATGCATAGGGAATCCATCCCATCTCCTCAACCCTTTGAGGTGTCTTAGGTTAGATAATGTAACTCCGTGCTTGAAAGGAAATAAGCTCTTCTTGGAGTTCTGCATCAAATATTTGACATGCATCTTGTCAATATACGACACTTGAGACATTGTTAACATTTTGCTCTTTCAATCTCGAAAGATTTGAAAACCAGAACAAATTGAGCCTCTTCCAAATATTTTATTTGGAATTGGATCGCTAGCCAGTTCATAACTGTAGTCAGTAAACCTACATCATTCCCAATGAGTAGGATATCATCTACATACAATACTAGAAAAACTACAGAATTGTTGATGATCTTCTTATAAACATAAGGCTCATCAACGTTTTGATCAAAGTCATAAGATTTACTCACAGTATCAAACCTTATATTCCAAGATCGAGATGCTGGTTTCAGTCCATAAATGGACTGATTAAATTTTCAAACCTTTTGCTCTTGACTTTGGGTTATGAATCCTTTGGACTACACCATACAAATGGTCTACTCAAGATTGCCATTCAAAAAAGCAGTCTTGACATCCATTTGCTAAATCTCATAGTCATAATATGAGGCAATGGATAAAAGGATTCAGATAGGCTTTAGCACAACAACAGGTGAGAAAGTCACCTCATAGTCGACTCCCTCAACCTGGGTATAATCTTTTGCCACTAGTCTAGCCTTGAAGGTTTGCACCTTCCCGTCAACACCCTATTTCCTCTTGTAGATCGATTTACAACCTATAGGTTTAACCCCTCAAGTTCATCTTCAAGATCCCATAAAGAATTGAAGTATATAAACTCCATCTTGAGATCCATGGCTTTGATCCATTCATCTCTGTCAACATCCTCTATTGTCTTCTTGTAAGACAATAGATCCTACACTTCGCCATCAACTACAATAGCTAGGATTTCAGTTAAACCTATATAGCGAATAGGAGGGTTCACAACCCTCCCACTACGTCGAGAGGGAACAATAAATCATAGTCCAACTATGAACAAACCCTTCTCATTCGCATCCCTCTAATGAACAATAAATCATAGGCCAACTATGACCAAACCCCTCTCGAGCTAGCAGAGGGTGCAGCCACATTGTTCAAGCCCCAAAATCAGATCATTTCGTGATTAAGTCTTATACAAACTCTTTGTATAGGATACCGCACTCTCATGTCTCCACATTGTTACAACACTTGTAACATCTATAACGCGGGTCATATCTATAGTGTCACAAGGATAAAATACCCAGCTTTATCCATCTACTACAACTCGTTTAGGTTATTATTTAAACAAGATCCACCTGTATGTCTCTACATACTTGTTTAGATTACATAAAATAACCTAGGATCTTAGTTTATTGGATTGAGTGTATGCTCATAAAATAACAATTAATTTATTAATAACAATTTGTTTATACAATTATAAACTATAAGAGTACAAGATATTTAGGACAACGATCCTAACAATAATTTCGTTCATAATAGAGACTTACATTTCACTAGGATGACAATAGGTGACATGACCTAAATCCTGAAGGAGCTAGAAACACAACTACACAAGATGGAATTCACTTCTTCCCTATTGTCGAGGTAAGTAGATAAATTGCTCTCTAAGGATTGATTTTGGGGCTTGAACAATGTAGCCACACCATCTCTAGGTTCGATAGGGATTTAGTCATAGTTGAACTATGACTTATTGTTCATTAGAGATATCAGTGGTACTTAAGAAGTTAGAAGTAACTATAGGACCAAAACGGTAATTTTGGCCCAGCTCTACTTATGAGCAATTTGTGAAGGGTTATCTCACTGCTGACTGGTTATATCCAATAGACACAGAAATACATCTGCAGTGCGAAGAGTGCAACTATCGGTCTTTAGTGGAGTGACCGACAGTTAAAGAGTTTAGTTAATTATTCAAGTACCATTGGAGCTTCAATCTACAGGTCCAAAAGGTCCCCTTTGTAGCTCAATGGGGTTTATTGAGAATTAATTTTGGATTAATTTGAATTGTTCAAATTAATTGAGGGAATTAATTATATGATATAGTTAATGAATTTAATTAAATAATGTATTTGATACATTTTATTTGAGAGGAATTACATATTTGAATATGATTCAAATATTAATTATATGGATGATATTCATATAATTGAATTTGGTATAAATGAGATTTATATTAAATATCTTAATTAATTGAGAGAAATATAAAGCATAGGTTATATTGTATTTGATACAATATAAAAACTATAGGTTATGTGTTATATTTGATATAACACGTAGTTTAATATATTTCATATGATAAGTTGGTTATCGTATAATATAATTAAAATTTTAATTTAATAAAACTCCCTCCCCTTTTTTCTCTCAACAAAAAACATATAAAGAGATTACAGTTTTAATTATGACGGGGTGTTAAATTTTTTATCTTCTACACACTAAGTGGACTCTTAGAATTCCTCTCTCTTAAAAACTATATTCCCTCTTCCAAAATCCATAATAGAGCCCACATCCTAATTCTCAATCCCTAAGGAGAATACAAGAGGTTCATTTGTGGTAGTGTCTATTTGGGTTTTCAATTTTCAAGGTCGAGATCTAGATCAAAGAGTTTGTGATCCGAATCGAGGGAATTCATGAAGAAGATTGGCTTCAAGAGTAAATGTTCTTCTTCCCTTCTTATTTTGTTTTTTTAGCATGTTGTAATTTAAATCTTATAATGCATAATTCTTTTAAGTTCTATAAAATTTTGTGATTCTATGAAAAAATGAAAAATTGAGACCGATCCCCATGCTACCGCATAAGGACCTTCACCAATTTCCTTTCAATTGGTATCAGAGCCAGGTTCTGGTTTCAATTTTTTCTTATTTTACAGAATTGGTGGGTACCCTTCTATATCTATTCATGTGATGAATTTTTTTGAATGTGAATGGTTCACGATTATTAGATGTTTCGAGATTGGACTGTTTAGATTTAATCGCTTTCTTTTTACACATTGGTTTGTAAAAGCCCCTGTTTTTTGCAGTAATTGTTTGCGATTGAGTCTATAATTTAAAGTTCTTGAGTCATTTATGCTTTTCCCAATGTGTTTCGGAAGAAAAATGAAGCAACACTACAATGAGGAAGATCTTGTTGTTGGGCAATTGTTTGGTGTTTCCTAGGTGATCGTTGGGTGTTTGTTGGGGTTGATGCCCTAAAGTCTCGTGTCCTGCAGTTTGTACGAATGCTTGTGTTGTTAATATATGATATTTACTTTACATCTTGGATTTTTTCTCAGTTGCTTATTTTATTTGTTTTACCACAAACTAATAAACATAAAATCTCTGGCTATCTGTATGTAACTTAAGCATGTATGTGGTGACATACAAGTAGAAAATGGTCTGTAGTATATGAATATAGGAGGAAAATTTATCATGGTAATGCTAGAGATGCGGCCCGCTTTGTGGAATGGTTACAAATGTTGTGACTTGTCACAGATTGTCTAATCCTGATGATTCGTATTGAAGACATGCGAGCAGGGGAGTTCTATACAAAGAGTTTGTATAAGACCTGACCACGAAGTATTAACATCTCATTATATAACGCTGTTCATGACAGAGACTTCACTTCACTAGGATGACCATAGGTAACATGACCTCAATCCTGAGTGAGTTGGGAACTCTTGCCATTAAGGATGGTCCTTTGATTTGAATGGGTGTGAGTGGCTAGGTCGCCGATT
Source organism: Benincasa hispida (assembly GCF_027475165.1). NCBI lineage: Eukaryota > Viridiplantae > Streptophyta > Magnoliopsida > Cucurbitales > Cucurbitaceae > Benincasa > Benincasa hispida. The sequence goes on from NC_143489.1 coordinate 54,561,413, forward strand.
CAAACCTACCATTTTGGGGATTCGTCTGATTTGGGAGCTGGGAACTCAGCTACACAAGATGGAATTCACTCATTCCCCCGAGGCAAGGGTAAGTAGATAAATAGCTCCCTTAAGGGCTGATTCCGGGGCTTGATGATATGGCGCCACACACCTTCTCTTGGCCCGAGAGGTGTTCACACATAGTTGGACTATATTGTATTGTTCATTAGAGGAATCAGTGGTACTTGAGGAGTGAGATGTAACTACAGGGGCAAAACGGTAATTTGGCCCAGCTGTACTTACGAGTATCTGTGAAGAGTCATCGTACTCATGATTGGTTATATCTGATGAACATAAAAATATATCTGTGGTAAAAAGAATTCAATTGTTGGTCTTTAGTGGAATGTCTCAATGTTAATGGATGGTGGATCTCGTGGCTAAAGAGTTTAGTCAACTATTCACGGACCGTTGGAGCTTCGAGCCACAGGTCCATTAGGTCCTCTAGGTATCTTGAATAAAGTCAAGAACCAGTGTTTGGGTTAATTTGAAATGTTAAAATTGAAAAGAGGAAGTTCGATTATATATGATATAATTGGAATAGTTAATTATATATGATATAATTGGCTAAATGTATAAGATACATTATTTTGGAGGAAATTAGATATAAATATGATTTATATCAAGTAAAGGAGAAAATACTATAGTAGATATGTGATATCAAACTATAGTGTAAAAATATAATATGATTATATTTATTATTAATTAATTGGTTAAAATTAAGCCAAAAATCACGTTTGGACGTGGGTTAGTGAGAATGAGTCTGTTATTGTAATCGGTGAAATTAAAATGAAAATAGTTTTCATTTTGATCGTCGTCAGAATAGAAATCAAGAGAGAGCGCGCTAGTGAAAGCAAAATGATCGCTTAAAAAATCGAGAGCCTATACGATAGTCGCCTCGCGCCTAAACAATCGTCCACCTCGTGTCTAAACGAACGCACACTAAGTCCTACATGATCGCATAGCTTCTCTCAACGATCGTAGTATGTGCCGAGTTTGCTAAACGATCGTATACCTTTTCCTAAACGATCATTTAGTAAAACCTACACGATCGTGTAGTTTCTCCTACATGATAAGCATTCTGCTATGCAATAGTGTCTTTTTTCCTCCTACTTGCTTATCGCCTACACGATTCGTGTTTTCTCCTTCCTCTACCAAATTCACCAAAGACTACGCTTTGGGTTCTCACTCTAAGAATACTCGGGGCTCTTTTTTTATGGTGTCATCCCCGCGGCGTTCATGTTTGTGCGGGTCGTGCTACTGATGTTGATGCTGTTGCTGGGCGTTGGTAGATCGCGTAGAGGTTTTCCGCTTCGGTGAGTTCTGAAGTTTCAAAGATGGTCTTCAACTGGCATGGAACTCTCTCCCTTGTTATATCTTGTTCTTAGCATGCCGATAATTACTTTTGCTTGCATAACTGTGTGTTTGAATGTATATTGTTGTATTTCGGTCACTATGAGATCGTAGCAATCCGAACGCGCTCATGGAACTCTTAGGTAAGAGATCTTTTAGTTTACTAGGCGATCATTGGGTGATCATTGAACGATTGTTGGACGATTGCGATCGTTGCTATATGATAGCACTAAGTGATGGAAGCTATGTGATAGTATTGGGCGATCGTTGGTATGTGAAAGCTTTGGGCAATCGATGCTATGTGAAAGCATTGGGCGATTGTTGTTATACGATGGCACTAGATGGAGAAGACATGCGATCCAGCTATGGTTCGTGTGTGGTTCGGGTTCTTCTGGACAAGTTTTTGATCTGGTTCAAGCAGTTCAAGACCCAGTTCACTTGTTTTGAACCGGTTGACTATTTTCTTTGTGATAGTTGTACTTTTTGACTAATTAAATTAATATAAATATTCTATTAATTTAATTAATGGTTTTAGGAGTCCAATCCCGATCCATAATCGTTGTTTAAATTATGCATATGATGTCTGGTTTATTTTGTTTTAGATATCTCGTAATGTATGTGATAGAATAAAAATCCCACCATAGGTTATACATTATTTATGCATCATTTATATTATAAATTTTATAATATACAGTTGCATGATTTAATAACATGGTCATGCATCATATAATTTCATTGTTATACTTTATGGTTGCATGCATAAACAACATATACATGCATCATTTATATTATAAGAGTTATAATATATAGAATGGATGTATGTTTGGATGTATGTTATTAATTATTTCATTACTTGAATATATAAGTGTTACGTATGTTTAATAATGAAATGAGCATTGCCTGATGCATGACACTACTTTGATAATCTTATAAATATTATAATTTTACTAAGTATGTCATTCTTATACAATGTTTGATTTCAATTTGTTTCATTTGTTTCACTTTTTTCTAAGGTTAGTTCTATCTAAGTTGGGGTATTTAAGTTGATGAAAACGGAATACCACTACTTGGGAACTGACCTAGAAAGGTGAATTAGATAGATTTGCTACAAGCATGCAATTGTTAATTAAGGTTTGTTAAAGTGTTTAATGAGTGTTAATAAAAATTGTTTAACTATCAAAAGTAAGTTTTATTTTTGGGTAATTTTAAACAATCAATTAGTAAAAATAATTAGTCGTATCCTAAGTTAATTAAACCCTAGGTATTAAAATATTCGGTGTGAGGAAAAAGATGTATATGATATGTCAACTTTTCCACTCAGGTTTCTCCCGTGATATTATCGTGAGACTCATGCTTAGCCTTGAAACGCCTTGGCAACATCCCCCTTCGGATGTGATAGAATGAACATGCAAACAACGGAAGAAATCAGAATCAATAAGCACTCTAATTATACTTAATTTTAGTTTCAAAGTATGCAATAAAACAGATTTTTAGAGAAAGGGTTTCAAGAACACAATATCTTTGATGAACTTCTTCAATCCTTAGCACCACTCCACGAATTTGAGCTTCAAATCGATAGTAGACCACAAGAGTATCTTCTCTACTATTCTTCAACTTGGATTGAATGGTGGAAACTCTAATTGAGGTCAATTAGGTGAAGGGAAGAAGAGGGTTTGAGAGAAAAAGTGAGAATTTTAGAAATTCCAGTTGCATCATCTTCTTGAATTCCAAATTGAAGTATTTATGTATCTAATACATACAAGCACAAAGCTATAATGCTATTGACACTTCAATTACGTTTTGCCAATGGGCTAGGTGTTGATTAGTGAATAAATCCAACAAAAGTTGGATTATTCCACTAATCCTATTTTCTTTTCCCATTTTTAATTTTCTTTAATTTTCACTAAAAATGAAATTTAATAAAAAAATTCAAATCTTAATTTGAATTTTACAAAATTGAAAATTTTTTATTTAAATAATTAACTAAAAAAAATAAATAATAATTTAACATCAAATATTAAATTAATTAAACATCTATTTTATAAATGAATCTCATTCAAGCTAATCGATATTTAAATCATCATTTAAATATTTTTTTTCTCTCTGATTATGTTTAATTTCGATAAATTAAACGTTAATTATATCGAATATAATTATCCAAACCCTAAATTGAATTTGAACATTTCAAATGCAAATCCTAATTTGAAATTTGAACACTTCAAATTGAAACCCTAATTTTGATTTTGAACATTTCAAAACCACTCAATTTACTAATCCAATGTGTCAAGTTTTACGAGTTAGTAGAGAGACCTTATGGATCTATAGATCATGAACTCCAATAATTTGACATTAATTGGCTAAACTCTTTAAACCACATTAATCAATATTCGTTAACTACTGAGACACAACACTATAGCTCAGTAGTTTCATTCTTCTCACTGTAGATATATTTCTGTCCAGTTGATTTAACCATATTTAGTAAGTCGACCCTTCACAGGTTGTTCATAATATCGGCTGGGTCAAATGTTATTTCACCCCCGAACTCACATCATGCTTCTTAAGTCCCACGAATACTTTAATGAACAATTGGTTTGCAATCCAATCACTAAACCGAGTCCCTCTCGAGTCAATCAGAGGGTGGGGACCCCGGTTCAAGACCTGGATTCAGTACTTAAGAGAACAACCTCTCTACTATCCTTAAATCAAGTAGGTGTGAATTTCATCTTGCATCTATGTCTCCAGCTATCTACCCAGTCTTACCCCTAAAATGGGAGGCTTATTGAGCCGGTGCATTTAAGGCAACCCTCACCTATGCAAATCTAAGAATAATCCCGAATAAACAGAAGTTCATAATTAGCTCAGGATTAAGGTCGAGTTACCTAGCTCATTGATTTGAAACAGTAAATCTTAAACAGTATATAATGTTATAAAGTAAGAGTGACTTATTTCTTAGTCCAATCTTATGCAAACTCATTGCATAGGATGCCTCCACTCCTCATGTCACTACATGAACGAATCAAAATCACTTCGTTTGTAGCACTTACAACAAATTGTAATAACTACAAAGTGCGCCGCATCCGATTGTATTACCAGAATAAGGCACCCAACCTTATTCATATACTATAGACCGTTTTGGCTATTTACTCAAACTTGATCCATCTTTATGTCTCCACAAAGTTCAAATATTCATGTCATAACAATAGATCTTTAGTCTATTGGATTTAGTCTTTACAAGTACAATTTACATATTCAACAAAAATTTTATCGAATAAATGTCAATAACATCTTTATTTATAATAGAAAATGTTTAACATTACATCCTGCGAGTTTTAAGACATACAATCCAACAAACTCCCACTTGGACTAAAACTCTAGTGGAAGTCAGAATCAGTGTTTCCAGTAAGGATTAGATTCTTAGCACCATACACTAGCATATAATTCCTCGTTCTCTGAAGATACTTGAGGGTGTTTTTAATGGCAGTCCAATGGTATAACTATACAACATCTTGTCTATATAAGATGCTTGAGATAATGCTAAAGTTTTGTTCCTGCGGTTTCAAACTATTTGGATCTCAAGACCATACTCTGCTTCTCCCAAAACTTTCATTTGGAATTGCTTAGCTAGTCATCTCTTAACACCAGCAAGAAATTCTACTTCATTTCCTATGAGTAGAATATCATCAACATACCACCAGCAAGCTATAGTTTTGTTGACAATCTTCTTGTAAACACAAGGTTCAACATTCTGTTCAAAACCATAAGATTTGATCTCAGTATAAAATCTCATTTTCTATGATTGAGATACTTGTTTTAGCCCATAAATGAATCATTAAATTTGCAAATCTTTTCCTCTTGACCTTGTTCAATAAATCCCTATGGTTGAGACATACAGATACTCTCTTCAAGATAGCCACCCAAAAAAGTAGTCTTGACATCTATTTACCAGATTTCATAATCATAAAAAGTTATAATGGATAAGAGTATCCTAGTAGACTTGATCATGGCAACCGGAGAGAAGCTTTCTTCATAGTCTACCTCCTCTGTTTGGGTAAACCCTTTTGCCACAAGCCTAGCTTTTTAGGTATATACCTCACCAGCTTTGTCTCATTTTCTCTTATAGATCCAATTTCAACCAATGGGTTTTACCCCTTATGGTTAATCTACAAGATTCCAGATTGAATTGAAGTACGTTGACTCCATTTCGAGGTCCATGGTTTTTTTCCACTAGTTCTTATCCACATCTTCCATTGCTTATTTAAAAGCCATTGGATCCTCTAGGCCATCATCAAGTATGAAGACCTGAGTTTCGGTTAAACCCATGTACCAGTCAAGCTATTGCATAGCCCTCCCACTACGTTGAGGCAGTCTCAACTCTTAAGAAAGATGTGAAGTACTAGTTTCATCAACAATTTTCGTTGAAGGACCTGTTCGATCAACAACTCTTGTTAATCTATTTGTAGTTTCTCTAGACATCTCACTTAATACTAGCTTACTGCGAGGTTGATGATTTTTAATGTTGTCTTCCTTAAGGAATGTTACATTTTTCGACACAAATATTTTATTTTCTTGAAGATCATAAAACTAACCAACTTTTTTCTCTTTAGGATAGCTTATAAATAGGCATACTTTTGAACGACGTTCCAGTTTCTTTGGATTATGCATCAACACATGTGTTGGGCATCCCCAGATCCTAAAATGACTAAACTACCTTTATGTTCTCTCCATAACTCGTAAGGTGTTTCTCAAATACTTTTCGAGGGAAACATGTTCAATATATACACTACAGTCTCTACTGCGTGACCCCGAAAAGAACTTGGCAACTGAGCGTAACTCATTATGGAACAAACCATGTCCAACATGGTTCTATTTCTCTTTTCTGAAACACCATTTTGTTGAGGCCATCCAGGTGCAGTGAGTTGTGACTGAATTCTGTGGTCTATCAAATAGTTCTGGAATTTTAAGTCCATGTACTCACCACCTCGATCTGATCAAAGTGTTTTAATCTTTTTACCTAATTGGCTCTCAACCTCGGCCTTATATTATTTGAACTTTTCAAGTGTTTCAAACTTATGATGCATTAGATAAATGTAGCCATATCTTAAATAACCATCGATGAAGCTGATGAAATATTCGTACCCTCCTCTCACTTTAACATTTATTGGACCACAAAGGTCTAAATATACTAGCTCTAAAGGTTCTTTGGCTCTAAGACCTTTTCCAGTAAAAGATCTTTTGGCCATTTTACCCTCAAGACAAGATTCAGATGGCAGTAAGGAGCTATCTTCTAACTTGTTTGGAAGTCCACTCTTATCCAATCTCCTAATCCTATGTAGATTAATGTGGCTTAGTCTTAGGTGCCAAAGAATGACATTTAGAGAAAATTTTCTTTTCTTATTATGAGTTTCAGCTATTTTAAACATCTCTATATTCAAAACAAATTTTACCTCAGTCGGTTTTAACACGTATAAGTTATTTTCCAATTTTGCTAAACAAGTTTTAATACCTTTCGAAATAATGAACACTTCATTATTTTCAAAAGAAAATTTATGATTTTTTTTTTCTAGAAAACATGAGATAGAAATAAAATTCCTTTTCATAGAAGGAATGTAATAAACATTTTAAAGCAAAATGTATCTATCTCTAACAAATAGCTATATCTCCTACTGCTTTAGCTGAAACAGCCTCCCAAGTCCCTACCTTAAAGGTTGCTTTGCCTTCTATAAGCTGTCTCCAGGAACTAGTTTCCTGAGCAAAAGCACAAATATGATTAGTGGCACCTGAATCTTTTATCCAGATCTTTTTATCATTTTCCACTAAACATGTTTCAATCACAAGCAAATCACATTTACTGTGTTGTGCTTTCTTTGTTTCTTCATCTATGACCCTCGTGATTTCTTGAGTAGAGGCCATGTTCTCAAATTTCTTAGCTTATATATCAGATACATTTGCTAGAATAATGTTTCAGGCTTTTCCATTAGCCTTAATCCATCTATCATATACATACCAACTCTTTTTGTCTGCACAAGAACTAGGAGATTGAGGATATTATTTTGTTAAAACAAATCTTAAATCATTGTTCGCTAGTATATCCGATTTCCATGTTGATTTATTAAGACCGCTATTGCTATTGGAAGCGAGTGATTTTAAGAACTTGACATGCTGAAATTTAAACAAATTATAATTAGTAAATTGCTTATTAAACCCAATTCAACTTTAGCAAAAGTAATAATGTACTCAATTTTTATTATTTATTTGCAACGATACTATAGTGAGTCAGCATAAGCGCTACCGAGGTGCAGTCCAATACTCGTTCACTAAAGAAAGACATTCTTGACTAAATACTATCTCCAAAATAACTTTTATTCCTATAGTCATTTAGTTACTATTTTCGATCAAGGACTTACTAACACTTAGTACTTCTGTAAGTGTAACCCTCCATTTTCAGACTTCAGAGGTCGGCCCTAACGATGCTATTGAATTACAAAGTCAAGTTTGGGAATGGACCTAAGAAATTCTATCCATTTATGGAGTTTAAGTTGTTCTGAATCCTATGTTACTGCTGGGGTTAATGTCCTAAATCTCGTAAGGTTCTATAGTTTGTAAACTTTGTATGAACAAACTCTTATGTTATTAATAAAATATATGATATTTTATTCACCTTGTCTATAAAATATGTGATATTTTAGTTGCATTAATTATAAACCAATAAACTAGTATCCAAAGTTATCATTGTAACTTAAACATGTATGTGGAGACATACAAGTGGATCATGTTTAAGTGATAACCCAAATGGTCTGTAGTATATGGATAAGGTTGGGTACCTTATCCTTGTGACACTACGTTTCTGACCCGCTTTGTAGGTGTTACAATTGTTTTAAAGAGCTACAAATGATCTGATCCTGATCATTCATGTATTCAACATGCAAGTGGGGATATTCTATACAAAGAAGTTTGTATAAGACTGAACCACAAAATGTTTAGTCTCATTATATAACACCATTCATAATAGAGACTTACATTTCACCAGGATGACCATAGGTAACATGACCTCATTCCTGATTGAGTTGTGAAATCCTGCCTATGAAGGCATTCCTATGATTTGTATAGGTGAGAGTGGCCAGATCGCCGACTTAACAAACCTACCATTTTGGGAATTCGTCTGATTGAGGAGCTGGAAACACAATTACACAAGATGGAATTCACTCCTTCCCTGAAATAGAGGTAAGTAGATAAATTTCTCCCTTACGGGCTGATTCCGGGTCTTGAACAATGTGGCGCCACACCCTCTCCTGGCCCGAGAGGGGTATAGGCATAGTGGGATTATTATCTATTGTTTATTAGAGGTATCAGTGGTACTTAAAGAGTTAGATGTAATTATAGAGAAAAAAAAAATTTAGCCTAGCTGTATTTACGGGCAATTTATGAAGGGTCATTGTACTGTTGATTGGTTATATCCAAGGACACATAAATATATCTATAATGCGAAGAGTACAAATGTCGATCTTTACTGGAGTGCCCGACAGTTAATGGAGAGTGGATAATGTAATAAAAGAGTTTAATTAATTATTCATATACCGTTGGAGCTTCAAGCTACAGGTCCATAAGGTCCCCTTGGTAGCTCAAAAGAATTTAGTTAAGAATTAGTTTTTGGGTTAATCTAAATTGTTCAAATTAATAAGAGAAATTTAATTATATATGATATAATTAAATTGTTTCAATTATATATGATATAATTTTCATAATGTATATGATATATTATTGTTTAATTGGAGGAAATAAATATTTGAATGGGATTCAAATATATTTTCTATGAATGTGATTCATAGTTATTAAATTTAATATAAATCAGATTTATATTAAATGTCATAAAATAGAGAAAAAAACTATATTCTATGTTGAATGTGATATAATATTAAAACTATAGATTATATGCTATATTTGATATAATAAATAGTTTAATATAAATATAATATGACAAGTTAGTTATCATATTTATTTATATTATTTTATTATTTTGAATAATAACTTCTTCTTTTCTCTCCAGCCACCTTAGTGGGTGGTTATTCAATTTTTTGGCAAAAGGAATAAAAGAAAATAGTTTTTCTCTTCTTCCTCTACATTTGAGCATTGCAATTGGCAATATGATTGGCAAAAGAAATAAAAGAAAATAGTTTTTCTCTTCTTCCTCTACACTTGGGCATTGCAATTGGCTATATGATTGAATTTTGCATAATTGTTCTGTGTGCTTCATCTTTTTCCACGTCCAAACTAAAAGAATCCCTCCTAACAAAAATAGTTAGACCCCACCACTTCTGGGTTCTCACCTTGAGAATACTAAAGGCTCATTGTTGTAGTGTCTACTTCGTTTGGTTCAAGAATTTCTTGAAGAAGGTCTTCAAGAGTTGTTGTTTCGGTTCGAGGTTCGTGACTGTTTAAGGGAATTACACAAAGAAATGTTCTTCAAAAGTGATATCTCTTGAACCCTTTTACTTGTAAAAGCATGTTGTAGTTTATTGTGAATGCATATCTTGTATGTTTACTGTAAATTTAATTTTTCAGTAATTAATGGAATTTGGACGATCCATTTCCGCTCAAGGATCTCTTTCAAAATGAGTTCCTTCAGTTACAACCCTCTAAGGAGATAGCTGTGGTTAGCGACTAACTAATGCCGCCTAAAAACGATAGCAACAGGCGCAACATAAGAATCTGACGGTCCAAACTAACGGAAGAGACCGCAAAACACGTTGACACATATCCTTCATCAACATAATATGAACTACTTCCCCTATTCACCTTGCTATTGACACATACAAACACTTTCTGAATAGAGGTCACTCCCAAGGTGACACGAAGCCGAGCATGAATCATACAGTGTGAATTCTTTGGGAGTGAAAGCTAAAGATCAAGATATTGTATAAATTTAATTTTACTAAACTACTTCACCTATTCACCTTAATATTGACCCATACAAAGACTTTCTGAATGGAGATCACTCCCAGGGTGACACGAAACCGATCATGAATCTGGCGGTGTGGACTCTTAAAGACGTGAGAGCTAAGAACAACATATCGTATATGTTATTTATCTCCTACTGAAGTTTTCTAACAACATATCATATATGTTATTAACCTCCCATTGAAGTGTTCTACTTGTTCGGGTATACTTTTACTTAGATTTATTCCGGCTAAAAAAACAACCTAAGTCTATGTGGTTTATCCAAGCATAACATTTATAATTGGATTTAACCTATGATGTCTAGGTGATAAACCAGTTTCAGAATCTCACATCGCTCACGTAGCTCATAAAACTAGTTAACAATGCCTAATTATTCGGCCACAATTCTCAGGTAAGAGGTGTTCTGTAGACCGTTAACTTAAATACCTCCAGCCTTAGATAGGATTATATACTGATTGAGTTTGTAACCGTATTTTATAAGATAACGAGCTATTTTAACTATGAAAACAAGTGGTTAACCTACGTGAGCACAACTTATCTTTGTTATGGAATTTAATGTCTAATCCAATTTTAGAACAACTTATAAACTAATAGACATGCTTTGCATCCATAACATTCAACAAAAGCATTCAATATAACACTTATATTAAACTTTAGAAACCCAAAACATGCATACTATATATTATAACTCTTTATAACATATTTTTTATGCATGTAATGTGCTTCCTACGGTGGGATTTTAAATCTATATTGTATACAATATGCACATACATGTTTAATTCAAATATAACATGCATCACATGTATAAATATTTAAACACTACTAATATGGTTCAACTTTGGGATCCTAAGCAAGCAAAAATAACTGATTATTAAAAATATAATTCAAAAATAGCTTGGACTTGAATCTAGACTGCTCCACCTGACCCAACCCAGACCTGAACTACCTGAACCGGCTCTCCAAGATTCCAATTGAGTCTGAACCGGACCAAAAACCACCAAAATCGGTCGAACAAGCTTCACTCGCGCGAACCGGCTCACGAACGCGTGCGTCTTCCTGGGCTAGGATGAACAACGTCACGATACTGCATCCCAGTGTTGCAATGCTTCAGGCTTCAGGAAGAACAACGTTGTGATGCTCTATGAACAACATCATCACGCTACAAGGGTAGTAGCTGAACTTCTAGTTTCTGCAGCTGACCATGCTTGCTTTCATCTTCAATTACAGCCTAATTTTAACTCTATTGACTCCAATAAAATTACAAACTATAGAGCACACATATAAGCTCATCAATCAAGAGCCAATTATAAAATAAACTTCATAATGAAAGAGAAATCTAATGTCAAAGTTGAATTTCAACCATATCAGTCAACCAAAAATGCATCCATAGAAATTCACCCACCAAACTCCAATTAACGTTAATTGAGAACTTAAATCATGCTCTGATACCAACTGAGAGAATGAACATGCATAAAGCGAAAGCAATCATGATCAATAAGCACTTTAATTATATTTAATTTGAGTTTCAAAGCATGTAATAAAACAGATTTTTATAGAAAGGGTTTCAAGAACACAATGCCTTTGATAAACCTCTTCAATCCTTAGCACCACTCCACAAATTTAAGCTTTAAATCGATAGTAGACCACCAAGAGTGTCTTCTCTACTATTCTCCAACTTGGATTGAGTGGTGGAAACTTTAATTGAGGTTAATTAGGTGAACGAAAGAAGAGGATTTGAGAGAGAAAGTGAGACTTTCATAAATTCCAGCTACATCATCTTAACTCTAGTAAAATGGGGTTGATGACAATGAAACCAATAATGTCAGCTCCTTACATAAACTCCAGTCCATATTGAATTTCAAGGGACAAATAGAGAAAGCAATTGTTGCTAAATCTAATGAAGTTAATCAATGAGAATCATCCTCTAAGATGAGACTTGGAGTTTATGATATGAGTTGTGGAGCTAATCCTACTACTCTCAAGAAAAAGAAGAACTCTGAAGAAAATTAATCTGATTTATTTGTCTTCGAGACTTGCTTAGTAGATAATGATGATTCTGTCTGGATAGTGGATTCAGGAGCTACTAATCACGTATGTTCTTCTCATCAAGGATTTAATTCCTGAAGACAATTGATAACTGGAGAGATAACTCTCAGAGTCGGTACTAGTGAGGTCATTTCAGCTATTGTTGTAGGTAGACTTAAGTTATTTTTGGACAAGAAACGATAAATGTTATTGGATGACGTATATTTAGCACCTCAAATCAAGAAGAACTTAATTTCAGTTTCTTGTCTGATTGAACAAAAATATTCCTTATTCTTCTTTGAAAATAAAGTATTTATTTTTAAGAATGGAATGGAACTAGGTTTTGGTTCAATGGAATGTAACTTGTATGTACTAAGGCCGTTAGTTACAAAATTCGTGCTAAATACTAAAATGTTCAAAACGACAATAACTGTTAAAAGACCGAGAATTTCTCCTAAAGAAAATGCTCATCATTGGCATCTAAGATTAGGTCACATCGATCTCAATAGGATTGAGAGATTGGTAAAATATGGACTACTAAATGGTTTAGAAGAAAACTCTTTACTTGTTTGTGAGTCATGCCTTGAAGGCAAAATGACAAAACGGCCTTTTACTGGAAAAGGTTATAGAGCCAAAGAGACCTTTGAGCTTATACATTCCACCCTTTGTGGTCTGATGAATGTTAGGGCACCAGAAGGGTTTGAATATTTCATCTCTTTCATAGACTATTATCCTAGATATGGGTATCTATACCTAATGCAACATAAGTCGGAAGCACTTGAAAATTTTAAGGAGTATAAGATCAAGGTTGAAAACTTGTTAGGTAAAAAGATTAAAAAAAAAAAACACTACAATCTGATCGTGGTGGAGAGTATATGGACTTAAGATTCAAGAACTATATGATAAAACAGGGAATTACATCCCAAGTCTTAAATGCAAGTACATATAAAAAAAATGGTGTATCAAAAAGAAGAAACAGAGTCCTGTTGGACATGGTTCAGTTTATAATGAGTTATGGTAAACTTCCTGACTCGTTTTAAGAATGTGCAGTAGAGACTGTTGTTTATATTTCGAACAACGTTCCCTCAAAGAGTGTTTTAGAAATACCTTTTGAGTTATAGAGAGGCCTTAAAGGTAGTTTATGCCACTTTAGAATTTGGGGATGTCCAGCCCATGTGCTAATGACAAACCTACAAAAGTTGGAACCTCATTAAAAACTATGTCTATTTGTAGGTTACTCCAAGGAAACGAGAAGTGGATACTTCTATGATCCAAGTGAGAATAAATTGTTTATATCGACAAATACTACCTTATTGGAAGAAGACCACATAATTGGATTATGATCGAGATTTTCTCCGCATGCGGTCGTCTATGCGGTAGTCTGGCTTCCGCATTTTCGTCCACTTCTGCATTAGCTACAAAAATAGACAATTCAACGCATAATAACACATAATAGTGGGTTAGCCGAGATTCTCAATGCGGAACAGCGCAAACTCATTTTCTCATGAATTCCTAACATAATTCCCGCATATTCTGCTTAATAGCCTTTATAATTCTAAATAAAAGGCTTAAGATGACATGCATTTATGCATGTCATCAAGCATGCTACTACAAAAGATCAAGGACAAGAGTAACACAAATTTGTAGACTCATCACAAAGCTCCTTGATCATGAACGCTCGATTACAACAATACAGCAACACACGAACACTCGTCCAACACGACCGCTACACTGCACGTTCATCGCACATTCGAACTCAGCAATCGCCTTGGTCATGAACACCCCGAACAACATGAACGACCTCCATAGAACCTCGACAGTGTCGAGTTGAGTATGACACCACCAAGAAGGCTACCTTGGTATTCACGGTGTGAGAATCCAGAGAGTGGGCTCTGTGTGGACTTGGATTGAGGCAGAAAGAAGGAGAAACCACAATCGTCTAAAACGATTGAGCAAGTAGGAGATGGAATAACCTATCGTATAGGTTGATGCCCAATCGTTTAGGAAAAGTTAAGCAATCGTCTAGCAAAAGCTATGCGATCGTTTAGCTCATCGGTGGCCACATTGTTCAAGTCTCAAAATCAGCTCTTAGGGGAACAATTTATCTACTTACCTCACCAACGAGAAAGGAGTGAATTCCGTCTTGTGTAGCTGTGTTCCCAGCTCTCCAATCAGACGAATCTCCAAAATGGAAGGCTTATTGAGTTGACAATCTGGTCATTCTCACTCATACAAATCAAAGGGTCGCCTTCATGAGTAGGAGTTCACAACTCACTCAGGATTCTGGTCATGTCACTTATGGTCATCCTAATGAAATGTAAGTCTCTATTAGTAACGGTGTTATATAATGAGACTAATCATTTTGTGATCCGGTCCTATACAAACTCTTTGTATAGGATACCCCCCTCACATGTCTCCACATGAATGATTATGATCAAATCATTTGTAGCACTTTACAACACTAGTAACATCTACAAAACGGGTCGTATCCATAGTGTCACTAGGATAAGGTAACCAGCCTGATCCATCTACTACAAACCGTTTAGGTTATTATTTAAACAAGATCCACTTGTATGTTTCTACATACTTGTTTAAATTATATAAAATAACCTAAGATCTTAGTTTATTGGATTGAGTGTATACTCATATAGTAACAATTTGTTTATACAATGTTTACAAACTACGAGAATACAAGAGTAAAGTTTAGGGAGTCTAATGTACAATACAAATAAACTACAGCAATGAACTAGGGCATACACTATATCCTAGTAACAGTTATATAATGAGACTAATCATTTCGTGGTCCTGTCTTATACAAATTCCTTTGCATAGAATACCCCCGCTCACATGTCTCCACCTAAATGATCAGGATTAGATCATTTGGAGAATTGTAACATCTACAAAGCGGGTCGTATTTGTAGTGTCACCAAGATAAGGTATCCAGCCTTATTCATCTACTACTGACCATTTAGGTTATCACTTAAACATGATCCACTTGTATGTCTCTACATAAATGTTTAAGCTACAGATGATAACCTTGGATATTAGTTTATTGGATTGTGGGTTTAATGCTACTAAATGTCAAATAAAACATCTCATATTTTATTAAATAAATAAAATGTTTGTACAATACAATTACAAACTAGATGACCCTACGAGATTTAGAGTATTAACCCCAACATTAATCTGTCTTTAAATTTGGTAATCATACATTGGTCCATTGTGTAGTTAAATCAAAATTAAATATTATTATTCGATTATGGACAAGTTTCTACTTATTAATATTATTATTTAAAATTAAATATTAATTTATATTAGTTCTCTTAATTAATATTTTTTAAATTCCAAGCCATTGAAATTAACGTTATATTTTTTATTATGAGTTTGAGAATCTATTGATTTATTTAATGTTGTTATTTTAACCCTCATTCATTCTTTCTTTCTTTCTTTCTTTTTTTTCTTTTTTTTTTTGTGTTAAATCTTTGATTTTATCTATTATCGTAATTGATTTTTTTTAGCCATTGAAATTAGAATTTAGTCAATCTTGAGAATCATTAATTTATATAATCTTATCATTTCAAACCTTTTTAAAAAAAAAAAAAAAAAATCATTTGTATCAGTTATCTTTTTAGTTTCATAACCATTAAAATTATTTTTTTTTTAATTTTAACTGGATGTAGATTTATTTGATTACGAAAAATCAACGGACAACTAAATTTGTTAATTTATTTTTTTCCATGTGTTGTTAATATTATTATTTCAACTATGAATATTTTTGCATTTTTGTTTAATTTTTTATATATTTTTTTCTTTTTTCAAAATTTTATTGTATTTCAATGATTGTTATCATTTTTACTCTATTTTTCATTCAATAATGTAAGTTTTCTTGTATTTATTTTTCACAACATAAATTTATAAATACATTAAAATATTTTTAAATTTAATGTAAGTTTTTCATTTAATAATGTAACTTTTCTTGTATTTATTTTTCACAACATAAATTTATAAATACATTAAAATATTTTTCAATTTTCTTGAATTAATAAAATAGAATAACCTTATAATTTTATTCACATAGGTAGTGTATTATTTAGAATTTAGGGCACATATATCAAATGATTATTATAGACAATTTAAATTAAATACATTGAAAGAAAACATACTATGATGGCAGTTGGAGGTTTTTATAAAAATAAACAAATAAATAACCAACAATTCTCCCTCCCCATCTAAAAACAAATTCCTTTAAACAAGGTGGTTCATTTAAATTTTTTTTAAAAAGTTTGGTTTTTATTTGTTATTTTCCTGACTACCTTCGAAGAATTACTTTTTGAAGCAATAATTAAGATAGGTTATTATGTCACTTTTATATTAATTTTATTTCACAAACTTTATTTGTATTATATTTTAATTTTATTCATCCATCTATATTTTCTTTTAAAAATATTCATTCATATACTTTTATATATTTCTCTGTGTTATAGTTTAAAATTTCACATCAACTATTTAAATTTTAAATTCAATTATAAGTATATTCATTCAAAAAATTTATTTACCTTTAAAAATTGTCTAAAAAAATTTCTAACAACATTAAAAATATCTCCTATCCATATCAATTAACTCGAAAACAAGAAATATATAATTATTTACATTATTTTTAAATTAATTATTTTATGTCAAATATTTATTAATTAAACTCAAAAAATTTATGTTAAAAACTATTAAATTAAATTTATTCTAAACATTTATGGGAAAAAATTTTAAGCCACGTATCTTCCAATTAGTACATAAAAATGTCACTACATATTTCTCGTGACTAATCATGTTTCCTAATATTTTTAACGACTAATATTCATTCCTACTCTATAATTGTATAATTAAATATTTATCGAATTTAATTAATTAAATGAGTAATTATAACGGAAGCACTACTATTATCATACTGAATATTCAAAATTGTAATCTATTTAATTATGTTTGTATTAAAATAATTGAAGATAAATCTATACTATATCTATATTATATATAAATGGGACTAAAAGAGAATAATCTTTACTTTCTAATTTTCTCCTTGGTTTGCAAATTTATGCATGTCTTTTTGTTTAATAGTTAGTTATTTCAATCTAAGTCAAATACCAATTTATATTTCTAAACTTTAGGATTGTATCAATTTAAATCTTTAATTTCTACACTAATCATTGTATCAATTTAAACTTTAAAGTTTCATCAATTTATCAATTTAAACCCTGAACTTTCTTAAGTGTATCAATTTAGACCTTTCATTATGTTTTATTTGGAAATTGTCCATTCAAAATATAATCTCAATCTTATTAAATCAACATTTGTAGAAATCTACATGTGATAAGAATTTATACATTGATAATTTTCAAATATAATCCTAATAAAGGTTTTAAATCGATTCACTTATAGCAATATATAAGTTCAATTAAATGTTTTGCATGATATTTTTCAAACTAGATCTGAAAAAAGATGTAAATTAATATAGTTACGAATGATTAGGGTTTAATTTATATACTTATGAAATTTTAGGGTTTAAATTAATACAATTATTAGTTTGAAGTTTAATTCAATAATGTGTATGGTGGATAATTAAATATTTGATTCTTGATTGATGATACATCTTTTTTAAGAACATTTTTGTGTGATTTTCATTTTAGGTTAAATCAAAAAGTTTCATTTAAAATTGAGTCCTGCCTGCATCAAGAAGACTGATTTAAAATAGAGTTCCGTTGATGGAAATAAAAATGGATTTTTTTTGTTAATTTTAAATAGGAAATTAAAATATAGTAGCAATTGCAAATCAGTCTCCCTAGTTATAAAAATTTAGAGAATAGTGCAGTTCTTTAATCTTCTATAGAAGTTTTTTCCCCTCAAAATTGGAGAAGTTTTTAATTTCAATTCTCAACAACAGTCTCTTGAATAGGTAATGTTTAATTTTTTTTCCTACAAAATTTTTATATTCACGTTATATATATTATTTTTAGAATTGTACAAGATAATTTCTTTGTTACTATTATCGTATCATATCATTGATATGTAAGTTTGGAATTCTTCTTAAGCTAAGTAATAGTCTTTAATATTTTTATTGTAAATTCTTTTGTAGAATTAGCTCGAATTCATTATGGTGAGATATTTTTATCGTTCCATTAATTTTTTGTAAATAATTTCTACATTCACGTGAGCTCTATATATTTTCGTATGTATCCATGTTATTTTTACATTCACATTACTCGTATAGGTTTTAAAAATTAATTTCAAAGTTCAAGCTAGATGATTATTTGTTGTCACTCATTTGGATATACAAACTCAGCACATAAGTTTTAAATCTTCTTAGACTTTAAGTTTATATGCTTTTAAATCTGTATAATAGAATGTAATATTCTTATTATAATACTTTTGTAGAGTTAATTCAAAATTAATATAGAGAGATATTCACTACAAGAATTTTCACATTTTCTCTCACAAAAAAAGTTGGGCAAAGTACTAAAAACATCGGGATAGGTTATGCCAACGCTTTTTTCTTTTTTTTGCGTCGGCATAACAATCATCGTATCCATGTCAGGAGAAGTGCGTCCGACGAAAATTATTTTCGTCAGCATAAATACCCCTTTTGCAACACACTTTTTTGCATTGGCATATGTGTTTTCCCAACAAAATACACTTTACGTCAGCAAAAGCATATTTCTAAACAACAAAAATTTTCAGTTCAATACATAGATTTCTGCCAACGTTTATTTTTGTCGACATAAGTTGTTTAGAATTTTGTATTTTTTTTTTTGTAACAATTAAATAATCAAATTTTATTTCCTTAATATCTAATTATGCACAAACAAAAATGAATCTTCAAACAAATCAATTGGGGACAAATATAACAAAAGTAAATTTATATATTTAAAAATAAGACTAATATTCAATACACAAACTATAAAATTCTATGAACAAAAATTGTATATATAATTAAATTTGAGCTTTTCTAGCTTCTTACAAATCCCCTACATAAAAAAAGTTTAATCTTCCCTAAGCCACAATACCCTAAGCCCAAATAAATGAGATATTAAACTAAACTAAGTAATCATCTCAAAATCTTCTCACATTCTCCAAAAAATTATCTTCAAGGATTTACACGAACAACCTGAAATAGGAAAAACCAATATTATGAAAGATTTCTTAAAATCAACAAAGAAAAATGCACAAAAAGATCTTAACAATCACCAAAAGACTTAAACAAAAGGTTTAAAATGGTTATGAGAAATGATCCCTCTCTCAAGCTACAAACATGTCGTCAATGTTCATACTTAAAACTGGACATCTAAAAAGTGATTAAAATGGTAATAATTAAGACGTGAACCCCTCCTCCACGCTACGAGCATGTCGTAAATCCATTTAAACAAATACATAAATGACCTTTAAACCTCCACAATTATTAAATTCGCCAAGAACAAAGTACCTTTTGTTGGGATTGGTGTCTTAATTCTCCCGGAGTCTCGTAGTTTTTAAACATTGTACACATTGTTAATAATAAAATAAGAGTTATTTTATTTGCATTTAATCATACCCAATAAACATAGATCCGTGGTTATTTTAGATCAACTTAAGCATGTATATTAGATATACAAGTAGATCATGCCTTAAGTAATAACCTAAATGGTCTGTAGTATAATGATAAAGGAGGGATACCTTATCCTGGTGATACTACGGATACGGCCTGCTCTGTAGATGTTTACAAGTATTGTGAACTACTACAAATGGTCTAATCTTGACCATTCATGTGAAGATATGCGAGCGGGAGTGTCCTATACAAAGAGTTTGTATAAGATCAGACCACGAGATGATTACTCTCTTTATATAACGCCGTTGATAATTGAGACTTACATCTCACTAAAACAACCATATGTGACATGACCTTAATCTTAAGTGTTTTGAGAACTCCACCTATGAGGCGGTCCTTTGATTAGTATGGGTGAGAGTGGCCAGATTGCCAACTCAACAAGTCTAACTTTTTAGTAATTTGTCTGATTGAGGAGCTGCGAACTCAATTACACAAGATGGAATTCACTCCTTCCTCGAAGCAGGGGTAAGTAGATAGATTGATCCCCTAAGGGCTGATTTCGAGTCTTGAACATAGTGACCACATTCTCTCTTCAAGAGAGAACCCAATCATAGTAGGACTATGACTTATTATTCATTAAAGGAATCAGTAGTACTTAATGAGTTAAATGTAACTACAGGGGCAAACCGATAAATTGGTCCAACTGTACTTACGAACAATTTATGAAGGGTTATCGCACTGTTGATTGGTTAATATGGACACAGAAATATATCTGTAATGAGAAAAGTGCAGTTATCGGTCTTTAATGGAGTGCCCGACAATTAACAGTATTGGATCGACACCAGCACGCAGCGGAAGAAATCAGGATCCATAAGCATTCTAATTCATTAATTTTGGTTGAAAAAAATGCTAAAAACAGAGTATAATGGGTTTCATGAACATACCTTGGCCGAACCAACGAAATCTCCATTTCCAGCTACAAAATCCTTCGAATCCTTGTGTAGACCTCCATAAGATCTTCCCTACTATCCTCTTGGTGCTCTAGATTGAGTTGTGGGACTCAAAATAAGTTGGAATAAAAAAGAATATGGAGAAAACTCACTGAACCTACCCATTGAAGAGCACTTTCTTCATCCAAATTTTTCAGCAAAAATTCAGTCGATTCCCCTCTCATTCTTCACTCTAATCTCTTCAATATATTGCATACTATCATGCAAAGACATGTGTTGCATGGGATGCAGCTCATGCTTGAAGTAAACCAAAGAAGTAGGTGGTAGGTTCCTTGTGAGCAAGTTGAAGATGACTTGAAAAACCCATTTTTCAAGTTTTGTGTAATTTTTCATTTTTCAAAAATCCAAAATTGATTTTAAAATCATATTTATTTTCTAAAATCAAAATTTATTAATTTTACAAATTAATTTCATATATAAATTTTCTGATAAAATTAATAAATAATTCTAATTAATTTAATATACAATATTAAATTAATTTTTACAGAAATTCATCTTCATATATTTAAATTATATTTAAATATATTTTTTCCAATTCCGTTTGATTCTAATTTGAATGTTTCAAATTAACTTATCACGCTACTCTAGAGCTAATCCATTTCCGAGCTAGTAGGGGAACCTTATGGACCTACAGATCATGGGGTCCAACAATCCGAGATTCATCGGCTAAACTCATTAGACTGATCTAACCCTCATTCGTTAACTAATGGGTCACTCCACTAAAGTCCATAATTGAACTCCCCTTACTGTAGATATATTATGTCCACTCGATATAACCATGATTAGTAAGTTAACCCTTCACAGGTTGTTCGCAATAATGGCGGGGTCAAATCTTTGTTTTGCCCCCGAAATTAACTCTTGTTATTTTTAAGTTCCCACTGACCCCCTAATAAATAATTGTTTGATCCAATCATAAACCAAGTCCCTCTCATTCCAAATGAGAGGGCGGGATCCTTTGTTCAAGCCCTAGAATCAGCACTTAAGGGAAAAACCTCTCTACTATCCCTAAAGCGGGTAGGAGTGAATTCCTTCTTGCACCCTATGTCCCCAGCTATCTATCCAATCTTACCCCTGAAATGGCAGTCATATTGAGCCAACGCTGTTAAACCAACCCTCATCTATGCAAATCTAAGGGCAATCCCAGATAAAAAGGAGTTCATAGTTAGCTTAGGATTAAGGTCAAGTTACCTAGGTCATCGCTTTGAAATAGTCAGTCTTAAATAGTAAACAGCGTTATAAAGTAAGAGTGACTCATTTCGTGGTCCAATCTTGTACAAACTATTTTGCACAAGGACAACCCCACTCCTCATGTCCAACATGAACGAATTAGGATCACTTCATTTGTAGCATTTTACAACTCCTTGTAACAACTATAGAGCAGACCGTATCCAATAGTGTTACCAGAATAAGGTATCAGACCTTATCCATGTACTATAGATCATTTTGACTATTTACTCGAACCTGATCCACCCTTATGTCTCCACATAAAGTTCAAGTACTCATCCAATAGTCAAGAGACTTTTAGGTTTATTGTATTTCTATTCAAGCAATAGATCTATTCAATAACACCTTTATTGAATTTTCAGAATCAGCTCCATTGTTTACATACCACGAGTTTTAGGACATAAAACCCAACAAACAGATGGTGGATCTCGTGAGTAAAAGTTTAGTCAGTTATTCACGTACCGTTAGAGCTTCAAGCTATAGGTCCATAAAGTCCCCTTTGTAGCTCAATGGGTTCAAGTTGAGAATCAGATCTTGGGGTTGATTTGAAGTGTTCAAATTAATAAGAGAAAATTCAATTATATATGAAATAATTTACATGATGTATGAGATACTATGGTTTATATGTTTCATGAGATGAAATATTAAAACTATAGGTTATAAATATAATATGGTAAGTTGGTTATCATATTTATTTATAATATATTAATTATATGATAATTATTTCTTTTTTCTCTAATAACCGATTCAGTGGGAGGTAATTGATAGTTTTATGGTAACCGTGAGATAAAAGGAAAATTGTTTTCCTAAAATTAGAAGTTAGTTCATTCGGAAAGAACTCATAGAGACAAACTATCAAGTGAAAGAGTTTCACTAAGCGATAGCTATTGAGAGACCAAACGATCGTGTAGAGTTGACAATACGATAGTCACTCAGCTGATCGTAACTATACGATCGAGTGGCTAAGTCTATATGATAGGCTGTCATTTACTAAACGATCGATAACATTGTCTATACGATAAACAGTGTATTATCTCCCACTTGCTCGATCGTAAACCTCCAGTCTCTTCCTCAAGCCAAGATCATATAGAGCCCACAACTCCTGGATTCTCACACCGAGAATACCAAAGTAATCATTGTGGTGGTGTCCTCACTCAGTTCATGGATCAAGTTAGACTTGATTGGGTTCGATGAGCTGTTGGTCGTTCATTGTGTTCATGTTTGTTGGCTTTACCGATCATCACGTTCAAGCGTGTTGTTCTTGGACGCTTGTAGATTGATCGAGGGATTCGTGAAGAATGGTTCTTCAAAGGTATGCATCCTCTATCCCTTGTATCATCGTTTAGCATGGTGTAATTTCTAGTTGTGCATGACTTGTTAGTTTCCTTTTTTAGACTGTAATTGTTTGTGTTCAATTCGAATGGAATTTGGAACGATCCCTTTCGATGCTCATGGAAATCCTCATGTTTGATTTCCTTCACCTTTAAAGTGCACTATTAGACTTCAAGGTAATCTAAAACAAAATTACAACATATACATCCCCCTCCCCCCCTCCCCCATGCTACGAACATGTCGTAGTTTCACTTAAATGCCATTTAGACTTACAAAGTAGCAACAAATGCATAGAAAGCGTCGAAGTGAATCCCTCCTCCCTAAATCCACCTAAATTTCTTTCAAGACTAAATCTATCATTCAATAGTCCTCAAAGCATATAACTCAACTCTCAGATCCCTACAAATAAATCAAGAACAAAGTTCTTTTAAAGTACACAATTAGGCTTCAAAATAATCTAAAAAACAATTACAACATGTACATTCTCTTCTTCCCCCCCAAGCTACGAACGTGTCCTAGTTCCACCTAAACGCCACTAAAACCACAAAGTAGCAACAAATACATAGGATGTGTCGAAGTGAATCCCTCCCCTGTAAATCCACCTAAATTTCTTTCAAGACTAAACCCATCATTCGATAGTCCTAAAAGCATGGAACTCAACTCTCGGATCCCTACAATAAGCCAAGAACAAAGCTCCTTTAAAGTGCACAATTAGGCTTCAATATAATCTAAAAAAAAATTACAACATATACATTCTCTCCTCCCCCACCCCCAAGCTACAAATGTGTCCTAGTTCGACCTAAATACCATTTAAACCACAAAGTAGCAACAAATGCATAGAAGAGCGTCAAAGTGAATCACTCCCCCCTAAATCCATCTAAATTTCTTCCAACAGTAACCCCTCATTCGATAGTCCTAAAAGCATATAACTCAACTCTCGGATCCCTACAAATAAGTCAAAAACAAAGTTCCTTTAAAGTGCACAATTAGCCTTCAAGATGATCTAAAAAATAATTACAACATATACATCTCCCCCCTCCCCCCCACCCCAAGCTACTAACGTATCCTAGTTCTATTTAACGTCATTTAAACCACAAAGTGGCAATAAATACACTAAAACACACATATTTAAAGTGGCTACCATAACTGCAGAATAGCCACAAAACAAACAAATGAAGTTCCTAAATCCTCTAAAACGCTCATATTTAAAGTGGCTACCATAACTAGGATAGTCACACAACAACCAAATTAAGTTAATAATTCCACTAATCAAGAACTGAAAGCTGTCATAATGTACCTAGTTGTTCAAAGGTCCATCTCTTTGCTTTTGTTGTGTAGAAAACTGTCTTGTGATTTCAGTCAATTGATCTTGAAAACTCGAAACTATTTACTTCAACATGGCACTTTCCTCCTTTATGCTTGTCACCTCTCCTCAAGCTTTTCATACTTATTCCCAATATCTTTCTCAATTTGTGAGGACGATGTACCACCTGTAGCTAAATTCGGTTTCGGGTTCCACCCAAGACCTTTAGTGTGGCCTGATCATTTTTCCAAAACTCGTTCACAAATAATTTCCTATGTTGTTGGTTCAAGTGCATCTTGTAGTGATTTTCTAATCTCCTCTTGCACTGCCAACTATATTTATAATGGTTTTTGATGTTATATATTATATACAAGGGCTAATATAAAATTATGCATGTATGATACAATATAACTTACATATGCTTCTTTGGCGGCTTCACTTTTCCACCTATCCTTCTCTGAGAAGTGACTTTTGTAAAACAATTCCACTTAGCCTATTTTTTCACCCTTCTCGATTTTCTGTAATTCAATAAAAACAAAAAATTATTCTTTAGATTCAATGGTTAATGAATAAAACAATAATGAATTTGCATCAAACCATACTGATAGCACTGGAAATGTGTTATCTTCTTTCACTTAACTTAGTGTTATTTAGCTACTTAATTTGGTTAAATTGATTATTTTGTACGATCTGTGTACAAGCAGTCGGATTAAGCATTTAGGACAAAAAGGCGCTAGAATGATGAAGTTGGGGGCTAAATTGATCAAATGACGAAGGAATGAAGGATACTGCCCTACCAAGCGTCGCAACGCTCTGATTAAACCTAAGTCCAACGCTATTGGATAGAACACTCGAAGCGTTGCAACGCTCCGGAGATGCCGCAATTCCACCATTGCACCACTCGTCAACGCTACCCTTCAACACTCTAGGATAGAATAGGGGAAGCGTTGCAACGCTATGTGGTTTTACGGACATTCAACCTCAGCGCACGCACAACACAGCATCAAGGTAGTGCTGTGATGCTTGCCTAACGCTCGGCCAATTTGCACCACAGCGTAGCATTGCAACGCTGCGGCAGTTTTATAAAAGAACAATTTGGGGCAGCTGATAACATCACACCAAGTACACCCGATCTTGAGCGTTGTCACTCTGTTCCAGCCTTGTTTTAGCTCTCTTTTGTATCAAAATTCTGTAAAAATTCCTTCCCCTTTGCCAATTGTATTGACTTCGAACATGGCTAAAGGGTAAGAACGTAGCTTGGGTTAGTTAGTTTAATTTCGTTCAAATTTTATTCTTGAGACTTGTTTTGTAATTCTATGAGTTTATTATGAATTTCTGAGATTTTATCTTGACCATACTCTTCAATTTTAGTGCATGAGATAATCTGACAAATTAGCTAAACATGTTTAACTGATTGCTTTGATTGGCCCTAATTTGTAATTGTTAGGTAATCATCACCTAGAAGCATGAGTTAAGTTAGTTTGTTGTGTTAAAATGGGATTTCATTTAGTAAGCATTTACTTTCTAACTTAGATCAATCTCGCTCAATTAATTGGTTAAACGATGGAAATCGATTAATTGGCTTAGCTTTGTCTTGAATCTTAATGCCTGTTGATTGATTGATTGGTTGAGGATTCTCGCTTTTCTATTAATTAACTTGATTTTTTGGACTACCAGTTAAGATTATAATCGAGTAGGCTAAGTTTTAATTCGAATATTCTCATGCACCTTTTGAATAATCCATGATAGAATTTATGAGGAATGAATTAAACTACAAATACCCAAGCTAAGTATTTTGTTCGATTGATTATTCACACATTCGTTTGCATTGCGCACTTTTTGTTTTTGCAATTTTATTTCACAATTTTTCACAACCCCCTGGTTATTTCCTACAAGTTCCAACTTTTAAGGAATCCAAATCGGCTCTCTGTGGTTCGACTCTGGACCTACTACTTGTACTACTAGTTAGTATAAGGGGTTAGTTTGGTGTAAACAAGTTTTATTTACGTAGGCGCGTGGTTACGGTTCATGGTGAATTCGACGATCGACCTCATACCAATTCTTTTGTAGTTGAAGAAAGGATTTCGACCCACAATATTGGTTGAAATTAACATATTCTCTACTCTTCTTATTCTTCTTCCTTTTTTCCTACATAAATTATAATTTATTAGTACAAGCAATTTATGTAAACAATAAGTACAACAAACACATAAAATTTACCTGCCATTCAGAAGTCTCTCATTGGTCACAAAGAATCTTTCAATCTTCTTTATTTGTTAGTAAGCTTTCATGAGCCATTACAAGACTCACAAAGCTATAATAGTGCTTATGCAATTATGATCTATATTCTCTAAATGAGTTCTGTATTTTCCGATTTATGTACTTATTGACAACACTCAATGATAGGTTCACAATAAAATTTGTCTACATTTTCAATAAAAGTTATGAAAAGTACACATATGAGATTAATACAATAAAAGCATAAAACTTACTTATAAACAACCCTTTATAGTGGCAATGACATCACTAAGTACATCCTTCCACTTAGAACAGCGCAATGAAAATTGTGTCTTGGGTCAAGGTTCAATGCCATTGCTAAACTTTGTAGCAAAGACACTTAATGGTTTTCCAACATCCTCAGAAATGGTAATTGGGATCCGCCCATGTTGATATACACATACATCCAAATTAATGTTTCGGTTGTGGCTTGGCCCACGCTTCTATTTTGTTCTAAAATTGGATCCTGTAACAAGATCAAATGTACTATTTCAATTAGAGGTTACAATAGTATTTAGATGTTCAACCTAAGACATACTACTATCACCTGATGCGATGGTTGTGCCTGCCTCTATCGAATGACTCGTAGTCAAAGTGTAAGCTTCCCTAACTAGTTCATCTACTAGATGATCTTGACGTTACCCTACCATAATTCTACAACCACACAAAACATGAATAACATCAAACATACTTTAAATGTATATAACAATTGAAATTATGAATTACTCGTAGCTAAAGTGTTAGCTTCCCTAACTAGTTCATTTACTAGACAATCTTGATGTTGCCCTACCATAATTCTATAACCACACAAAACATGAATAACATCAAACATACTTTAAACGTATGTAACACCTGAAATCATGAATTACACGTAGTCAAAGTGTTATATTCCATAACTAGTTCATCTGCTAGACGATCTTGATGTTTCCCTACCATAATTCTACAACCACACAAAACATGAATAACACCTGAAATTATGAATTACATTAATGTTGTTATACAATTATTCACTATCTTAATCATCAAATCTAGATATTGATTTGAACTAGAACTCTTCTTAGTAAATGCTTCTACATCTTCCGGTTCACCATTTATAAAACTGTCATCTTCTGAATATAGTACACTCTGATCCAATTGTTGTGGATTAACTTGACGTTCTACAATAGTAGGATCAATGTCATCTCGACATAATATGGCATCTTGGATGGATTCATTGACCTCAATACTTCCAACTACTTTCAACAACTCCAATTCTTCATTTTTACCTCCATCTGCTTCCGGAATGTCCCATACATATTTATTTTGGACAATTTGCACAACTTTTCAATTATTGCCAAGTTTATTGTCGTTGATATAAAAAGCTTATTTGAGTTGCAAAGATGAAAGGAACATCTATATACCAATAATGAGATGTATATATTTACATGAACCCCAAATCTTGTCGTACTTTATTTTTCTTAGAGTCTGTGTCAAACCACTTCCATTTGAAAAGGATCACACATCTTCCACTCTAAGTCCAATACATCAACTAGTATATTATAGTAATTAGTTTCAACTCCTTCTATTTTTTCAGGCATCATGATGCCGATGCCACTATTTTGAGTTTATCTATTATTGGCACGATCAATATAGTGAAAACGAACTCCATTGATAATTCAACCATTGTAAGATCGAACTTAATTAGAAGAACTAAGTGATATTGAGTAAAGATCATCCAATGTTTCTCCTATTTGACATAGTGAGTAAACTTATTAATTTTTAATGGATTATTGAAACTCAATTTTTTTAACTTATTATTGATGTTTCAATATCCAATTGAAGAAGTATACTTACATAATCTTTGAACCAAGTAGGGAATTGTGATTGATACATTTGAGATAATTCTGATATTGTATCTGATCGAGTATGAATCAGTCTCACATGTTCCTTATTTATAAATTTGACATTAGATATAATATCGAATTTGAAAACTAAGGATATTATCTATACATATAGGACTTGAAACATTTTCCAAATGGCTCTACATTTTCCTAAACACTTCAAAACCTCCACAACTTAGGCCATCAGGAATTTAATCATCATTACGTGGCTACCTATTGAATCTAGTTTCTATTCCAAATAGATATATGGAACAAAAAGTCAAAGATTCTTTCATGATAAATCCTTATGCTATTTGTTGGGGTTAGCATACAATTAGTGAAAGCGAACAAAATCATTAAGCAATCTAATTCATCAATTTTAGCAATTAAGAAAATATTTTCATAACAGAAAATACGGTTTGAAGATATACCTTTGAAGACCTCCTCATTCAGCTCCAATCTTCACTCCAAAATTGTTGTAGAGCACCACTTGATCTTCCCTACTATTCTTTTGGATCTTAGATTGAATTATAAGATTCAAAATGAGCTAGTATTTTGGGAATTTTAGAGAAAGTCTGGTTTTCAACTAGAAAGTGAAGAACGTCTTCTTAAGCAATTGGGCTCTCAAAATTCTGATTGCATGGCCATCTATCTCAACTCAATTCACTAAGTTTTGTCAAGCTCCTTCATGCAATCACATTGCATAGCTAGATGATAGCTCCTCCTTGCGAGGATTAGTGGAAGTTGAGTGTTGAAAGTGGGAAAACCCCACTCAATGGTTTTAAAAATTGAGTTTTCAAATTAAAATTAAAATTTTCTTTTCAATTTAATTAAAATTTAGTTTTTGTATAATTTTAATTTTCAAAAAATTAAACAAAATAAACTAATTTTGAAATTTTTATTTTCATAAAATTTAAAATTCTAATTCTATATAAAATCAATTCAAATAATTAATTTCAAATAAAAATTTATTTAATTAATTAAGTAATTTAATTAATTAAAATAATAAAACACCAATTTCACAAACATGAATCCTCATTTATGTAATTTTAATATTTAAATCATATTTAAATATTATCCAATTCTCCAACTTCGTTTAATTCATTAATTAAATGTGTAATTATATCATATATAATTACTAATTCTCATAATTCGAATTTGAACAGTTCAAATTTACCGATCACTTTATTTTATGGTTTAATCTGTTTGTGAGCAAGTAGGGGGACCTAATGGACCTACAGATTATGGACTCCAACGATCTGAGATTAACCAGCTAAACTCTTTAACCCGAATTAACCAACATTCGTTAACTATCGGGTCACTCCACTAAAGTCCAGTAGTTGCATTCCCCTCACTGTAGATATATTTGTGTCCACTCGATATAACCATAATCAATAAATTGATCCTTCATAGGTTGTTCATAATAACAGCTGAGTCAAATATTGTTTTACCTCCGAGATTAACTCTTTCTTCTTAAGTCTCACCAATCCTCTAATGAACAATTGGTTTGTGATCCAATCACTAAACCGAGTCCTTCTCGAGTCAGTGAGAGGGTGGGGCCCATTGTACAGGACCTGAAATCAGTACTTAAAGAGAACAACTTCTTTACTATCCCTAAAAGAAGGTATAAGTGAATTTCGTCTTGCACTCTATGTCTCCAGCTATCTACTCGGTCTTACCCCTAAAATTGGAGGCTTATTGAGTCAGTGTTGTTGAGTTAACCCTCACCTATGCAAATCTAAGGATAATTCTGAATAAATAAGAGTTCGTAGTTAGCTCAGAATTAAGGTCGAGTTACCTAGGTCATTCTTTTGAAATAGTCAGTCTTAAACAATAGACAACGTTATAAAGTAAGAGTGACTTATTTCTTGGTTCGGTCTTATATAAGCTCATTGCATAGGATGCCTCCACTTGCATGTCTCCACATGAACGAATCAGGATCACTTTGTTTGTAGCACTTTACAACAATTGTAAATCTACAAAGTGAGCCACATCTGATAATGTCCCCAAAATAAGGTACCCAGCCTTATCTGTATATTATAGACCATTTTGGCTATCCACTCTTATGTCTCTACATAAAGTTCAAGTACTCAAGTAATAGTCATGGATCTTAGTTTATTGGATTTAGGTTATTTTTAAAATGAAATGAGAAATTCAAACATTCACTAACAACTTATTGAATCAAACTTCAATAACATCTATATTGATTAATCAGAATAAGTATATTGTTTATAAACCACGAGTTTTAGGATATAAAACCCAACACTATTGAACCTTTGAGGCGAGATTTGTTTCTTACATATTATTTCAAGGTTTGCAAGCTTCTCTCAATAGGGTACATCCAACTATACGTAACTGGACCAACGACTTTGCTTTGTAAGGCAAGTGAACAGCAAAATGAACCATTACATAAAAAAAAAAGTCGATGGAAATTTTTTTTTCAGACTTATATAATATGAGTATAATATCTAATTTCAATCGGTTCAAGTCTGTAACACATATTACCTCCGCACATAGATCATGAAAAATCTTACATAACTCCATAATAGGTGTATACACATCGTTTCGTAAGTATGCTCGAATACCAATAGGAATAAGTCGCTAGAATAGAATATGAGAGACGTGAGTCTTTAATCCCCATAATTCTCCATAATTCACACTAACACATCGTGATATATTTGAGACAAACCCATACGGAAACTTAACTGATTTCAACAACTTACAAAAAGCTATCTTCTCACTTATAGTAAAAGTATATGCCGCATATGGTTTTACAAATTTAAATCCTTCTTTTTGTAAGTGTAAGTCCTTTCGTATATTCAAATCTTCAAGGTCCAAACAGGCATTTGTCGTGTCAAGCAAGCTATCACATATGTTTTTTCTCAATATGCATGACAGCTTACTTATATCATAACATTATTTTAAACCAGTATGAGACCTCAAAAAATATACTTTTTTTGTCTAATTAATAGTTCTTTTTCTTTTTTTATCTCGTTTGGATGGGTGCTTACTTAGTACGAAAAAGTTCAACTTTTCAATTAGTGGTTGTAAATAGACGTCTTTTCCAAGAGACTTTAATCCTGGTATAATTAAAGAAATGAAAAAAAGTAGATTCCTTCATGAACTTCCATGGTGGCAAATTGTAAGGAACAAGCATCACTGGCCACATGTTGTACGTAGTACTCATATTCCCAAATGGTTTAAATCAATCTGAGGCTAAGGCTAACCGAACATTCCTTGGGTCTGAAGCAAATTGAGGAAACTTTCTATCAAAACATTTTCACCCTTCAGCTTTAGTTGGATATCGCAACACACCATTAGTTTCAACTCGTTTATCCTTATGCCATTTAATGAAAACAATCGCTTCAACTTCGGTATTGATGGAAAATGAAGTAAAATTTTATTTATGATCTTCTTATTCTTGTCATCCTTTATTTTGTATCGAAATTCACCACACACTGGAAGCCTTTGACAATTAGAATATCTTTTCCAAAATAAAACACAGTCATACTTGCAAGCATGAATAGAATCATATCCTAGTCCTAGGTCACAATTTTTTCTTGGCTTCATAAAAAGAACTAGGTATACATGCACCAATTGGAAAAGCATCTACAAATCTAGTAACATATCAAAGGATTTGTTACTTCAATTATTGAGAACCTTAATATGCATCAATCTCACCAAGAAGTTCAATGAGGAAAATTTGTACAACTACGGTATAACGGGTTATGTGTTTCATCATCAACTCCTAACAAATGTTTAAAGTATCCTTTTGTTCAATGTTCTCAGACATTTAATCTCCAAATTCTTCTTCATCTTCGTCATATGCCCCTTCTCTCATTGGTCCTTGCAAATTATTTAAAAGATCGAACAAATCATCATCATCATTGTGTGCAGTAGGTTCTTCCCTTAATCCATTATCCATTGATGGAGCTAAAGGAGTCGTGACTCTTTGAAATTGAGCTAAATTTACCCGTTGTCCATGATAAATCCATTGACTATATAAGGAGATATTCCATTAGCAAATAAATTTCATTCTACTCTATCTAATGTTTAAGACATTGAATACTGAAAATTTTTACACGGGCATCTCGTTTTCTTCTCTCCATTTACATGACATTCTGCTACTTCCATGAATTGTGCAACTCCATCAATGTACTCTCTTGAGAATCTATCTCTAAGCTTAATCCAATCTTTATTCATCGTTGAATCAAATGAATAAATCATGTCTAAGTTTTGGCTATATTAAAGAGATATTCATTATCTCTAAGTTTTGGCCTTTATGATGAGAACAAGAAAAAAATCACTACATTTCAAGTGTTCCTTCTTTCATTACAGAAAGGTTGGTTTGCATCAAGCATGTGATGAGAACATAGTAAGGAAAAATGGTCAAATATTAACGATTATGAACCTTTATTAATAAAAGCCTCAGTGCTAAATTCTAGACGCTTGAATGAGCATAAATTGCTCCATGTTTCAACAACTCTTATTTTCTCCTAGTTGAAAATTTATATGTTTAATACTGATTCATAGATTTTACTTTCATTCAGTCTGTTTGATATCAGATGCAGAGGTCATTTTTTTTTTTTTTTGTCATGAACAACCAGGTCTTCCTAAAAGAGATTGAATGCAAACCAACATTGAGCATGTGTTAACAACATAAATGCAAAATACTTTGTGGAGAAAATGAAATGTATGAATGTGAAATATTATCTATATTTGTTCATATTTGTTCTACAAGACTCGAAAATAACTTGTACATGTTAAAACCAACTGAAGCAAGAGCCATTTTAAATATAGAAATATTTAAAACGGCTGAGACTCAAAATAAGAAACGGAAAATTTCTCCTAACGCCTATCTTTGGCACTTCAGACTTGGTCATATTAATCTCAATAAGATTGAGAGATTGGTAAAAAAATGATCATCTAAATCAGTTAGAAGATAGTTCTTTACCTTCATGTGAATCATGTCTTGAGGGAAAAATGACTAAAAGATCTTTTTCTGACAAAGGTCTTCGTGCCAAAAAGCCTCTCGAACTTATACATTCAGACCTATGTGGTCCGATGATTATTAAAGCTCGATGAGGCTACCAGTATTTCGTCAGTTTTATTGATGATTACTCTAGATATGGCTAAATTTACTTAATCAGTTATAAGTTTGAAACTTTTGAAAAATTCAAAGAATTTAAGGATGAGACCAAAATTTCGTTAAGTAAAAGAATCAAAATACTTCAATCTGATCGAGGTGGTGAGTATATAGATTTACGATTCCATAACTATCTAGTAGATCATGAAATTCAATCTCAGCTCACAGCACTTACAACAACACAACAAAACGGTGTTACAGAAAGGAGAAATCGAACCTTGTTAGACATGGTCCGATCCATGATGAGATATGCTCAGTTACCTCAATCCTTTTGGAGGTATGCAGTATAGACTGCAGTATTTATTCTAAACGTTGTTCCTTCAAAAAGTGTTTCAGAAAAACCGTATGAATTATGGAAAGGACACAAAACTAGTTTATGGCATTTTCGTATCTGGGGTTATCCAGCACATGTGTTGGTACAAAATCCTAAGAAATTTGAAACACGTTCGAAATTATGTCTTTTTGTAGGATACCCCAAAGTAACAAAAGGAGGATTGTTTTATGATCCCCAAGAATATAAAGTATTTGTATCAACAAACGCTGCATTCTTGAA
Organism: Benincasa hispida; assembly: GCF_027475165.1. Taxonomy (NCBI): domain Eukaryota; kingdom Viridiplantae; phylum Streptophyta; class Magnoliopsida; order Cucurbitales; family Cucurbitaceae; genus Benincasa; species Benincasa hispida. Next base: position 54,596,056 of record NC_143489.1, read on the forward strand.
GGAAGATCATATAAAAAACCATCTAAGCTAATATTGCAGGAAATGACTAAAGATGCTACAGAAACATCAACAAGAGGTGTTGATCAAGCTGGTCCATCAACAACTGTTGTTTTCTCGTCACGTCCATCCCAAGAGTTGAGGATGCCTTAATGTAGTGGGAGGGCTATTCAACAACTTGAATGCTATATGGGTTTAATAAAACTCAAAACATCATACAGAATGAATGTTTAGAGGATCCATTAACCTTTAAAAAGATAATGGAAGATGTTGACAGGGAACAATGGATAAAAGTCATGGACGATATAATGGAGTCTATGTACTTCAACTCTATCTGGGAATTTATAGATCAATCACATGGGGTTACACCTATAGGTTGCAAATGGACAAGAGGAAACGAGACAAAACTGGCAAGGTGCAAACCTATAAAGCCAGACTCATGTCAAAAGGTTTTACCCAAAGAGAATGAGTTGATTATGAAGAAATTTGTTCTCCTGTTGCCATGATAAAGTTAATAAGAATATTTCTTTCCATTGCCACATATTATGACTATGAAATATGACAAATGGATGTCAATATAGCTTTTTTGAACGGCTATCTTGATGAAAATATTTTTATGTCTCAACCAGAAGGGTTCATCGAAAAAGGACAAGAACAAAAAGTCTGTAAGCTTAATCGATCCATTATGGATTGAAACAAGCATCCAGATCTTGGAATATGAGGTTTGACACTGCGATCAAATCTTATGGCTTTGAACAGAATGTTGACGAACCTTGTGTATATAAGAAGATAGTCAACAAAACTGTAGCATTCTTAGTTCTTTATGTTGATGATATCTTTTGCTCATTGGGAATGAGACAAGTTTCCTTGCTGACGTAAAGAGATGTTTAGCAACACAGTTCAAAATGAAATATTTGAGTGATGCTTAATATGTTCTAGGAATATAGATCTTTCGAAATTGAAAGAATAGAACACTAGCACTATCTCAGACTTCTTATATTGACAAGATGTTGTCAAGATATAATATACAAAATTCCAAAAAAGGTATGTTACCTTTTAGACATTGAATTCATTTGTCAAAGGAACAGTATCCTAAGACACCTCAAGATGTTGAGGAAATGACAAGAATTCCATACACATCTACAGTTGGGAGTTTGATGTACGCAATATTATGTACACGCTCTGACATATGCTTTGCAGTTGGAATCGTCAGCAGTTTCCAATCCAATCCGGGACACAGTCATTGAACTACTGTAAAAAACATCCTCAAGTATCTAAGGAAAACGAAGGACTATATGCTTGTGTATGGACCTAAGGATTTGATCCTTACAGGATACACTGATTCTAATTTCAGACTGATGTAGATTCTAGGAAATCTACTTCAGGATCAGTTTTCACTATCGATGGAGGAGCTATGGTTTGGAGAAGCATTTAGCAAAGTACCACTGACTCTACAATGGAAGCGGAATATGTGGCTGCATGTGAAGCTGCTAAAAAAGTATTTTGGCTACATAAATTCTTGACTGATTTGGAAGTAGTTTCAGATATGCACATGCCTATCACACTATATTGTGACAATAGTGGTGTTGTTGCCAATTAAAAAGAACCAATGAGTCACAAACATGGAAAACATATTGAAAGAAAGTATCATCTCATCAGAGAGATCGTACACCGAGGAGATGTGATCATCACAAAAATTGCTTCTGAAGACAACCTTGCTGATCCATTTACAAAGGCCCTCTCAGCTAAAGTGTTCGAGGGCCACCTAGTTGGACTAGGACTCCGAGTAGTGTAATCTAGGGCAATTGGGAGAATATCTATGGTATTAGAGATGCCCCAGTATATTGTATTTTCCCTTTATGTTTCTCAACATTATATTATATATATTTGTTCTCACTAGAGTTTTAGTCCAAGTGGGAGATTGTTGGAAATGTCCTAGAACTTGTGTTAAACATTCTATTTATCAATAATAATAAGTTATTGATTTTGCATTCTATTATGAAAATCCAATGAACATATTCATGGCTATAGTATAAATACTTTAACTTTATGTGGTGACATAAACAGGATCAAGTTAACAGTATATAGCCTAAATGGTCTAATAATTATATGGATGAAATTGGGTATATCATCCTGGTAACACTATTGGATGCGACGCACTCTGTAGATGTTAAAGGAGTAGTAAAGTGCTACAAAGGATGTGATCGATAGATCGTTAATGTAAAGACATGTGAGTAGGGGCATCCTATGCAATGAGTTTTCATATAGACTAGACCACGAAAATAGTCACTTTTCTTTATAACGACCGTTTACTGTTAAAACTGACTATTTCATTATTACATAACCTAGGTTAACTCGATCTTAATCCTGAGCAAGCTATGAACTCCTGTTTGTTCGAGATTATCCTTTGATCTACATAGGTGAGAGTAATCATATAACACTACTTAATAAATCTCCCATTTCGGGGATAAGTGTCACACCCCCTTCCAAGCCTTAAACTCCAAGACCGGGAAGGGAGCATGAGGGTAACTAATAGCATCCTAAGACAAGACTCATGTTCAATATTTCCCCCCATATTTTTTACAAATTTTAATAAGTTTACAGTATTCCCTCTATCCTTCTATACATATAAGTAGATTTTCTCTCTATTCTTTGTTACATGGTATGAGTTGTGCCCTGAGAGTTTACCAAATCCTGAGATGGTGCTGGTGGGTGGTGGACTTCTCTTCGAACGCTCCGCTTTGCTACCAAAGGAGGGGGGGAGGAGGGATATAAGAAAACGTTTAGAAAAACATGAGCTAATAAGCCCAGTGAGTGGTATATCTTTTTATAAACGAAACCTTGGCTTATCAAAAATAAACTTTTGGGGAAAACAGCATGACATTAATACCATTTCAAATTCATTTCCTCAACCAAGTCGCTGAATCATTTCCTGTTAACGGTCAACTACTGTCAACACAACAACATAACAACAATTTTATGGAAACTTTCCCTATACCCCATTTTTCCGCCAATGTGCACATCGACCATTTCTTTCCTGCTAGTTATGCTTAGGTAACTTGGCTATATTTTTCCACTGGTCGTCACCGACTATCATTTCCCGCTGACCGAAGCCGACCATATTTCCCTTCCAAGTACCCTTTTCAAGCATACTAACCATATCCCGGGTATAACTCTAGTTTCCATCACAATATAACATGCAATATCACGGCAATCACAACAGAAATCATGCATCCCTACTCATGTACATTTGACATTACCCTCTACGTACATGGCTCATATATACATATACATACATAAATCAAAACAACACATAGTAACCACTCACCGTCAGCAAATCCTCCTAATGCAATTAACTTGTAAATATCTTCTCTACTCAAATAGAATATGAATCTTTGCAGAACTTCCTTCAAATTCCTTGCCTCCACCAACAACGGCAGCTTTCCCATTAAATGCTCACTCTCTACTTAGGATTTTTACTACTGAAACTATTTGGAATGAGTTTAACCTTCATGCCGAGACCTCCTATTTATAGCCGTTCCCAGCCTCTTTCCTCATGACAAGTCACCATACAAATGGCTCTTCTTTAGACTGCCCACGCTAACTCTGGCTAACCGAGCTTTGAATTGTTTAATTCTGGGTTTGCCAACCAAAATTATCTTAATTTGCATGTAATCTCAACCGTACACCACCTACTTAAGTTGATAAAAATCTTCCTGCATGTAATCTTCTTTTCCCACTCCATCTGCTTAATTTCTGATTTATTTATCCAAATTACTAATGAACGCATCCAATTCTCTTCAAATGCGTCCATCTATCCCAATCTCGCTGGTTTCGCTCTCGTGGCTCTCGCTCTCTCCAACTTTCTCGCTGGTTTTGCTCTCCACGCTCTCGCAAATGAACGTAACCTCCAACACATCACACGGCTCCATCGTCTCGGTCTCAACGCTCTCGTTCATAGTGGTCTTGCTAATCTCGCTCTCGCACTCAGTCGATCTCGCGGAATTTACCTTCCACGCTCTCACTCTCAGTGCTCTTGCTAATCTCGCTCTCGCCCACTTTCTCGCTCTCTCCACTCTCGCTTTCTCCCACTTTCTCGCTCAAAATGCTCGCTCTCTACGATCTCGCTCTCTCCTCGCTCAAACTGCTCTCTCCAATCTCGCTGGTGTCGCTCTCTCCCATTTTCTCTTCACTCTCGCTTGGCATCACGCATAGGACAGTTATTTGGTCCAACGCTTCCATCACTGCATGCCCTTCGCAACATGTAGACAATACTTAAACCATTGCGTTATTCCATATTTAATTCATTTATCTTGGTTTTCCCGCGTCTAAATTCCTCATAATTTTATTATATTTTTTTGTTTTTATATCCTATTTCCTCATGCCTTCCAAATTAGGGTTAGGGTATTACATTTACCACCCTCTTAAATAAAATTTTGTCCTCGAAATTTGAACCAAAAATTTTTTATACTCACACTTTATTGATTGAACGAGTACAATTACATAGCTAGATTCTACTCTAATCTTCTAATATTTTCTTCCCTGATCTGTGTTATTCCGTATATTTTTCCAATCGTCTTTTTCCCCACAACGTGGACATCCCATATCAGTTTGGGATACCACCAAATTTGTATTGTTCAAAGTAATAGTGTTATTATTTATGCTATCCTCAGAGTTTTCAGGGTTATCCCCTGGGTTAGCATCGCGGGTCCCATCTTGCGTCCTGGAGTCGTTCCTCCACCAATTTCTTCCGCTCAGATCCATTTTCTATAGTAGACATTTTTTAGGTTACTACTTACTAGTCATTTTCCACTTCTCCCTTTTTTTTCCAAGATTTCCTATGTCCATCTATTATTTCCTTTTCCCTTAACCTCTTTTCGATTTTATGTCAGGTTTTCATAATATAGTTGATCACACCCAAGTGTTGACCTATCCTAACTTTTATTACTTGGCTTTTCCTACCTTAAGTAAGCCTTTTCCTGAGACCGTTGTGGCTCTAAACTTATCCCTTTTATTATATTTTTGTCTTATTTTCCTAGATCCCATTTATGCCTAAGCTAAATTCAACTTTTATTTTCCATCCTTTCCCAGGTTTTACGTAAACATTTCCTCTGATATCAAATTGGTATCAACTTAAACTTTATACTCAATCTCTTCCCAGGTGTTACGTATACTTTTGCTCTGATACCAAGTTGTCATACCCCCTTCCAAGCCTTAAACCCCAAGACGGGGAAGGGAGCGTGAGGGTAACTAATAGCTTCCTAAGACAATACTCTTGTTCAATATTTCCCCCCATATTGATTACAAATTTTAATAAGTTTACAGTATTCTCCCTATCCTTCTATACATGTAAGTATATTTTCTCTCTATTCTTTGTTACATGGTTTGAGTTGTGCCCTGAGAGTTTACCAAATCCTGAGATGGTGGTGGTAAGTGGTGGACTCCTCTTCGAACGCTCCGCTTTGCTACCTGTGGGGGACTATAAGAAAACATTTGGAAAAATATGAGCTAATAAGCCCAGTGAGTGGTATATCTTTTTATAAACGAAACCTTGACTTATCAAAAATAAACTTTTGGGGAAAACAGGATGCAATTAACAACACATTAATACCATTTCAAATTCATTTCCTCAGCCAAACCACTGAATCATTTCCTGTTAACGGCCAACTACTGTCAACACAACAACACAACAACAATTTTATGGAAACTTTCCCTATACCCCATTTTCCCACCAATGTGCACATCGACCATTTCTTTCCTGCTAGTTATGCTTAGGTAACTTGGCCATATTTTCCTGCCGGTCGTCACCGACTATCATTTCTCGCCGACCGAAGCCGACCATATTTCTCTGCCAAGTACTCTTTTCAAGCATACTAACCATATCCCGGGTATAATTCTAGTTTTCATCATAATATAACATGCAATATCACGGCAATCACAACAGAAATCATGCATCCCTACTCATGCACATTTGACATTACCCTCTACATACATGGCTCATATATACATATACATACATAAATCAAAACAACACATAGTAACCACTCACCGTCAGCAAATCCTCCTAATGCAATTTACTTGTAAATATCTTCCTTACTCAAACAGAATATGAATCTGTGCAATACCTCCTTCGAATTACTTGCCTCCACCACCAACGACAGCTTTCCCACTAAATGCTCACTCTCTACTTAGGATTTTTACTACTAAAATTGTTTGGAATGAGTTTAACCTTCATGCCGAGACCTTCTATTTATAGTTGTTCCCAACCTCTTTCCTCATGACAACTCACCATACAAATGGCTCTTCCTTAGACTGCCCACGCTAACTCTGGCTAACCAAGCTTTGAGTTGTCTAATTCTGGGTTTTCCAACCAAAATTATCTTAATTTGCATGTAATTTCAACCGTACACCACCTACTTAAGTTGATAAAAATCTTCCTGCATATAATCTCCTTTTGCCACTTCATCTGCTTAATTTCTGATTTATTTATCCAAATTACTAATGAACACATCCAATTCTCTTCAAATGCGTCCATCTGTCCCAATCTCGCTGGTTTTGCTCTCGTGGCTCTCGCTCTCTCCAAATTTCTCGCTGGTTTTGCTCTCCACGCTCTCACTAATGAACGTAACCTCCAACGCATCGCACGGCTCCATCGTCTCGGTCTCAATGCTCTCGTTCATAGTGGTCTCGTCGATCTCTCTTTCACTCTCAGTTGATCTCGCTAAATTCACCCTCCACGCTCTTGCTCTCAGTGTTCTCCCTAATCTCGCTCTCGCCCACTTTCTCGCTCAAAATCTCGCTCTCTCCACTCTCACTCTCTCCCACTTTCTTTCTCAAAATGCTCGCTCTCTCCGATCTCGCTCTCTCTCATTCTCTCTCTCAAACTGCTTTCTCCAATCTCGCTCTCTCCCATTTTCTCGCTCAAACTGCTCTCTCCACGCTGGTGTCGCTCTCTCGCATTTTCTCTTCACTCTCGCTTGGCATCACGCGTAGGACAATTGTTTAGTCCAACGCTTCCATCACCGCATACCCTTCGCAACACGTAGACAATACATAAACCATTGCGTTATTTCATACTTATATCTTGGCTTTCCCGCGTCTAAATTCCTCATAAGTTTATTATATTTTTTTGTTTTCATATCTTATTTCCTCATGCCTTCTAAATTAGGGTTAAGATATTACATTAAGATCGGATGAATAGCTGGGGACATAGCCTTGCAAGATGAAATTCACTTTTACTCGATTTAAGATTAGTAGATAGGTTGTTCTCTTAAGTGCTGATTCCAAATCTTGAACAATCGGGGCCTCGCCTTCTCATGATAGAGAAAGGACTTGATTCATAGGTATTATGAATCAAAATTGTCCATTAGAGGGTCAGTGGGAATTTAAGGAATAAGATGTATTCACAGGTGTAAAACGGTTATCTTGACCCAACTGTGATTACGAACAACCTGTGAAGGATCGACTTATTGATTATGGTTATATTAAGTGGACATAATATATCTACAGTGAGGGGAATTCAACTATGGACTATAGTAAAGTGACCCATTAGTTAACGAATGAGGATTAATTTGGTATAATGAGTTTAGTCAATGAACCTCGGATCGTTGGAGCCCATGATTTGTAGGTCCGCGAGGTCCTCCTACTAGCTCTAAATAGATATGCTTTAGAGTGGTATGATAAGTTAATTTGAAACGTTCAAATTAGAATGAAACAGAATAGGAGAATTTATATATGATTTAAATATATGAAGATGGATTTGTGTAAAAATTAATTTAATATTTGATATTAAATTAATTAGAATTATTTAAATGATTATTTTTTAATTTTATTATAAAATTAATTTTATAAAATTAATAACATTTTCAATTTTAAAATCAAATTGATTTATTGAAATCATTTATTTTTGGAAAAATTGAAAAATTACAAGATTTGCATAAAATAGAAAAATAGATTTTTTTCATTACCATCTTCAACTAGCTCACTCAAAACCCATTAATATTCTCTTCAATTACTCCAAGCATGAGCTGCATCTCATGCAGCCAGCTCATGCAGCCATCTTCTTTGCATGTTCACCTATAATAAATAAAGAATATTGGATTGGAATTGAGGCATCAAACTGATGCAGTGAGCTTTTTCCAAGTTTTCCGTTTGTTCAAGCTGTTCTTGAGTCCCACAACTCATTCTAAAGCTTCAAGAGACTAGTAAGGAAGATCTTGAGGTGGTTCACGACAAGTTTTGAAGAAGACAACTACTGAGGATCAAGATTTTGAAGAGTTCTACAAAGGTATGACTTCAAACCCTCTTATATTAGATGAGTATGTTTTAGTTTCTATCAAAATTAATGAATTAGAATGCTTATTGATCCTTGTTTTTTTTTCGCTGCATGCTAATATACTCTTACAAACAGTGCGTGCGATGGTCGTCTATGTAAAAGAATGGAAGGGAAAGGAAAAGTTGGAGGGGGGAGGATATCCAGACGAATTTTGCGTGGTATATAAATTCATCATTTGGTTTGAAAATTTTTTATAAGTTTTATAAAATTATATAAGTTTATAAATTTTTTACGATTCAAATGAAAATTTATAAGTTTTATAATTCATATGGAAAATTCATCATATGGTACACTATGATCCAAATTGAGAAAGGAAAAAATGAGAGAAAAAAAAAAGGAAAGGAAAAAGTGTGGGGGAAAGGAAAGTGTAGGGTTTTTTTTTTAATCTTTTGCCCATGCATTTTTTTTTAGGATAAATTTTTTTAAAAAAAAGATGTGCACATTGCTCTATTTTTGGCCCACAAGTTGAAATTTCATTGGGATAAATACATCTATGCCAATGAAAAATGTATGCATGGGAAAAAAATATTTAAACAGGTAAAAATTCTTGTAGTGCTTATAAAAGAAAAACAACAATAGAGACAATAGATACATTATCTTTAAAGGAAAAATATTTTAGATTCTGATTGATCTTATATAGAATTCAATCTAGAAGAACTACCTACATATCGTAGTCTAACAACCAAAATTTATGATTATAATTATGATATTAGAGATCAAGTTCGTAAAGCATATTCACTAAAAGTTCCTTATCAATCTCGAAATCATACTTTTTCAATTAAGAAATTTGGTACAAAGTATTAAATTAGTTAATTTATGAAGCTATGAATAATTTTACATTTATTTATAGATATTTTTTTGTTAGACTTGTACATATTGTGTCCCTATATAAAATTTCTGGCTCGGTCACTGCATACTAGGTTAGCAAGAATTCTCACGTGGGTCAAACTGGGGATCCAAAACGGGTCCTAGAGCTGAGGACGGGGGGGGGGGGGGGGGGGGGGGGGGGGGGGGGGGGGATGGGGAGAGTATCCCCGCCCCGAATTTTTTTAATTTTTTTAATACATGTATTTATTTTTTAATTTTTCCTGCAGGGACCCGATCCCGAAATGGAGATTTCCTGACTCCGATTCTACTCCTCAAAACGGAAAATGGGATAGAGAAAGGGATTAAAAATTTCCACAAAATATAAAGATGGGGAGTACATCTCTGACCCTACTCTATTGCCAACCCTAGTGCATACTTATGTTGACTTTCTTAAAAGTCATTACTGATAAATACGAATCTTCAGCTCTACATCTTATAAAAGGTTTTAAGACGTATTGACGACCTAAGTCGTCTAGTCAAGCCAATTAATTAAAAAAAGAAAAAAAAAACATTTTTTTTCCACTTTGGCTTGAAACGTCATCGTTGCCACCTCCTTTTTTGCGTCTTTTGCTCAGCACTTTGCACCAATCAATAATCATGTGTTGGCCATTAACCTTTCCGTCTCTTTTGGAGCTCACAATAAAACAATTTTTTTTGTTTTTTAAAACACCTTTTTTCCTTTTTTTTTTTTTTTTTATTCCTTCTTTTGTATTAGAAAAAATTGGATAAAATAATTTCGATTAAATTTACAAGTTTAGTTCATAAAAGTTCGAGTGAGTATTTTTCTGGTCTCTTAACTTTAGTTAAGGTGTATCTAATAAATTTTAAAGTTTCAAAAGTATCTAATAAGTCTTTAAACGTTTATTTTTGTAACATATTTTTGTATTTAATAGTTAGATGAATTTTTAATTTTATGTCTAATAAATCATTGACCTATTAGATATAAAATAAAAAGGTATGAATTTTGTTATATATATAAGCTCAATTTTAAATCTAGTAGGTTACTTCAAAAGCAAAAAAAAATTGAAAAAAATAAAAGTAAAATTGAAATTAAAAAGGAAATAACAAATATCAAGAAACAAAAGAAATTAATTGAAAAACTTCAAAACTAGAGAAATCCAATGATACCTTAGAAATAAGGTGAAAATGGTTATAATCAGACAAAATTTACTTTTTTGGTTCCTACTACGAAAAATACTTTCCTTAAGCCTTATACCTCGCTTCATTTTTTCACTCTCTTATCATAAAAAAGAATTTATTAGAATTAGTACACTAATACTTAAAAATTTTTTTTTTTTATTAATAGAGGTGTTTTAATAAATCCAATAATCCGAACAATTTAAATTATGAACCTAAAAAAGAAGATTGAGTTAGTTTTGTTCTTGTTGGGTTGGGTCGGTTAAATTTTTTCTATTTTTGTTGGATTAGATCGGACTAAAAAGAAATTTGGGTTGACCCAACCCAACCCAAATTTTATATATATAAATATATATATTTGCTTAAAGTTTGATTACTGTAATTGATTAATGTGTGAATTTATATATTTTTCTTTTAAAATTGTTATGATATTTATCTTCGTTCTAAAGTTTGCAATAAATATTATAAATATTTGGTATTTAACATTTGAAATTTATGAATTTTAGTTATTAATCATTTGTTTGTATAAAATTTACATATTTTTAATTAAAAATAAATAAATAGTTATATTCCGACAATCCAACCCGAATTTTAAAGGTTGAGTAGGTTGGAGACTTTACTTGGGTTTTTTTGGGTTGTCAACCCAATTTTTGGATTGATCCAAAAAAATACCCTCAGTTTAATCCAACCCAACCATGTCGCCCCATAATTCAAAGAACGTAACAATTGAAGCTTGTCATTTCCTTATAATATTTTTGTTTTTATGTTTTTTAGTAGAATAGAGTTTAAAAACTCAAACTATAAATCTTTTGGTCACTAATACATTTAAGCCACATTTACACCATCGAAAAGTAATTCATCATTGGTAATATAAAAAGTGGAGTCCGATTGTTTTTTGTTGTTGTTTGCAATTGTAGTGAGATGTGGGCCCGTCGTAAAATTTGTAATTAAATCGTGTAATCTGATTGAGAAATAAAAAGTGTTTAATCTGATTGCGGTTGAGAATTACGCAAGATGCATTACTTTTACTTTTACTGTTATCGTTACCGTACCTATAAGTTAATGTATCATATGAAAATTATGAATTTTTTTCACATTTATTGTTATCTTTACCGTTATCGTTATTGTTATTGTTACGTTGGGTCAAACGGTAACAGTAATAGTAACGGTAACAAAAAATGTGACATATTCATAATTTAGGTAAACACGATAAAAAACAATCCTATTGTGTTTACGATTCAGGTTTATTACTATTCGTCCAACAATAAAAATCGCATTTCAATTATACCAATTGTCATTACAATTTGATAAATGTGACCTTATATTTGGTTGAGTCATGCTCACTCAACCCTTATAATATTTTTTATGTCTTCTAATATTTTACTTTTCCAATAATACATAAAATGTCACTACATTGTTATAGCATTTTCCAATAATTTCTGGTGGCTAGTCATGTCTCCCTCTATAATTTTATAATTAAATATTTTCAAATTTATTAATTAATAAGTAAGTATATAGAAGTATTACTACTATCATACTGAATATACAAAATTGTAATCTATTTAATTATGTTCGTATTAAAATAAATTTATTAAATCTCTACATATATAAATATTGACAAAAAGGAAGAATTTTTACCTTCTAATTTTGTCTTGGTTTGCAAATTTATGCCTATTATATCTTTTATTCAATAATTAGTTATTTAAATTTAGGCCAAATATCAATTTATATCTCTAAACTTTGGCTTATATCAATTTAAATCTTAAATTTGCAAGTTGTATCATTTTTAAATTATAAACTAATCATATGATCAATTTAAACCCTGAACCTTCATGAGTTTATTAATTTTTAAACTCTGAATTTTTGTAAGTGTATTAATTTAAACCCCTCCATTATGTTTTATTGGATAAATATCGTGTGTGACTTGTAATTTTATGAATCAAATCTCTAAATTTACATAATCAAATCAATTTAGACTCACGATTAAGATTTATTTGAAAATTCTCCATTCAAATTATAATCTCAATCTTATTAAATCAACATTTGTAGAAATCTACACGTGTATAAGAAATTATACATTGACAAGTTTCAAATATAATCTTAATAAAGATTTTAAATTGATTGACTTATAATAATTTATAAGTTCAATTGAAAAAATTAAGGCATCGTTTGTAACCATTTGGTTTTTTATTTTTGTTTTTGAAAATTAAACTTACAACACTACTTTCACCTCTAAATCTCTTCTTCTTAATATACTTTTATCAATGGTTTAAAAAACCAAGCTAAAATTTTAAAACTAAAAAGAGTAGTTTTTTAAGTTTTATTTTTATTTTTAAATTTTGCTAAAGAATTCAACAATTTACTAAGAAAGATGCAAATCACTACAAGAAATAGGGAGGGAATATGGAGGGAATAGGCTCAACTTTCAAAAACCAAAAACAAAAAACGAAATGGTTACCAAATGAGACCTAACTTTTTTGCATGATATTTTTCAAACTAAATTTGAAGAAATGTGTAAATTGATATAATTACGAAAGTTTAGGGTTTAATTTATATACTTATGAACTTCAGAGTTTAAACTAATACAATTATTAGTTTGAGGTTTAAGTTGATACAATCTTTAAATTGATACAATTATTAGTTTAGGATTTGACCAAAGTTTAGGAGAATAAATTGATATTTGTCCACAAGTCTATTTAGACTCACCAATTAAAATCTTTCAACATTTCGTACTCTTTATAGTAAAACAACTTCTCACCCAAAGAATACCATTTGCATGTATCCTAGAATGACTGATATTGTTTTTCTTATCATCTTCATTGTTTGTTTGATTTGCAAGTAGATAATTGCAGGATATTTTAACCATAATGTCTAAAGGTACAATGTTCTAGTACAAAATGTTCACTAATTAAAGGTATAATATATATATATATATATATATATATATATAAAATATATATATATATATATATATTATAAATGACCTATTCACAAGCACATTTATGATTGATGGCTCGTCTCTCACAAATGTATAAATTCTAACCTTTATGACACACTACCGCATTTTATAACGTATCGTGTGTTAGAGATGATCAAGTCTTTGGCAACCCTAACGCAATGTCATCCCGATCCCAATAAAATCTCTCTAATAGTTTTCCTCATTTTTCTCACGTTTGTTGCATTTTTATGAGAAAAAAGGAGATCCCGATTGAGACAATCGACGTGTTAGGGCTACACATGGCCATCCCTAATAACATACGTTATAAAATGCATAAGCAAAATGTAATGAAAAAATTTTATGGCTATAGAGATGGTCTGTTAGGGCTACGATAAATTTGGTTATCAATGCGTATAAAATGTGGTAGTGACGCTATGATGTAAGTAGAATGTTAAAATTCGTGTTTGTAAGGGGTGGATCATTAATCATAAAGCACTCTCGGATTGGATCATCTATATTATTATTTAATATATATATATTTTTCATTATTTACTCATCATTAGTTATTGAACACTAAACTTCATAAGATTTTTGTTGAAAAGTTTTAAAATATATTTAAAAAGGATTTTAATGAAAATAGGAAGGAAATTCAATAAAAAAAAAATGAGAATATTAATGAGAATAAGGTTTTTTTTAAACAAAAAAAAATTTACCATATAGATTATTATTAAACTTGAATTTCACATCTGTAGAGCAATATATATATATACATAACTAATAAATGAAGATCTATTTTCATGATATCTTTTTCATGAAAATAAGGTTGAAATAATGTATCTATAGCATAAATAAACTTAAAACAAAAATTATACAATTTTTAGTTACTTTTAATTTATACTTAAAAGATTTTCACATATATCTTATTTTGAACATAAAATCTAAACACTCTTAAACAAAGTTATGGATGAGAGTATTTTCTTTTTTCCAATTATTTTCTAAAATTGTTACAAAATTTTATATTATCTTTCTCTTTTGACAATTGCAACAGTTTTATAAGAGGACTCCATTTAAGGAATTTAAAATACATTTCATCTTTTTCATAGAGTAGATACATATATTAAACATAAATAAAAAAATTGCATTATATTTTATGATACCAAAGTTACCTTATTATTTCGATTTTAATTACTAGCAAAAAAATTTTTTTTAATTTAGGCAGAAATTTTTTGTATGAAAATACCATACTATAAAAATATTAAAAAAATATATAATCGTTATATTATATAACTTCAAAAAAAATTATAAATTATATTCATTTACTCCTTGACTAATATAAAGTAAAAGCATCATTATAAAGTAAGAATGTGGGAACTTGGACTTTATGAGTTCTACATATTTTGTCAATTGAAGCACTACAATAGAGAAATTAGAAATAGAACAATGCCTTTAAATAAAATAAAAAAGTGAGCTGAAAAAGAAATACATAATTCAAAAGTTAATCACGCTTAAAAAGTTTGAATCAAATAAATAAATTACCTTTTTCTCACTATATTAAACACATCTACATGATTAGAATTTGAATAATTTGATCATAATATTAAATTGGGGCCTTTTTAAAATATAAAAAGATATTTAAAAATATTTACGCAAAAAGTTCATATAAAGTAGTTTTAGATTTTTTTTTTTTTTTTTTTTTTGGATTTTTTATTTATAAAAATTTTCCTATTAAATTTTTATATAATTGAAGTGGAGAATTTTGTGTGATTCAATTCCAGTAATTGGATTGAGAAGTTTTTCGATTTTCCTTTTTAAAATTATATTTTGCTAATTAAACCTTCCATTTTTCACATGGGAAATTATACTATTTCAATAGTAATTTATCTCTTTTTCCTTCAAACTTTTATTTTATCTATAAACCCATATAAAAATATCATTTCAATGTTTTGAATTTTCATAGCCTCATTCTATATTCGCGTTAATTCGAGCATAGCTGAGTATATAAAACGTCAAATATTTATTTTAAAAAATGATAGTTTAATTTTTCGCATGGTAATAGTAATAGTTAAATTATAAAAATAATTAAAAATATCATAAACCACGTATTCCAAATTTCTTACTTGATGTTGCGATGATGCTCAAACCTTACAGATTTAGAGAAGATTGAGTGTCTTATTCACTAAATTAAGTTATGTTTACATTATCCTTCGACATATATTATCGATGATATGTTTAGATATAGAAATTAAACTTATAAAAGTGCCACTTTTTATTTTGAATTTTGTAAGTTGTATTATTTTTTAGTCAAAACTTTTAGGCCACGTTTACCGTAGTTCAAAGATAATAAATCAATGATAATTTAAAAAATTGGCCCATTTGATTACATTT
Source organism: Benincasa hispida (assembly GCF_027475165.1). Taxonomy (NCBI): domain Eukaryota; kingdom Viridiplantae; phylum Streptophyta; class Magnoliopsida; order Cucurbitales; family Cucurbitaceae; genus Benincasa; species Benincasa hispida. Next base: position 54,611,715 of record NC_143489.1, read on the forward strand.
TGTGTTGTTTACTTGTGTTATGCATTCATACTAACACATAAGGTAACAAACGTAAACTAATTGACAAGCGGAACGTGTTCAATTCAACTGCATCTAGAAGTTATGTCATATCGTTATCCTTACTGTTACGATTATCGTTATGGTTACTATTATTGTTATTGTTCCAAAGAAATAATTATGAATTTTGACACATTTACTGTTAAAGTTACCGTTATTACCTTTATGATTTGACCCTCAGAAGTAATGGTAATAGTAACGGTAATCGTAAATGTGTCAAAATTTACGATTTTAAGTAAACACAATCAAAAGCAATCCAACTACATTTATGATTAAGGCTCATTATGATTGATTTATCAATAGAATTTCATTATGATTACATCAAATTTTATTACAGTTTGGTAAACATGGTATTGGTGTTATCAAATTGCACCTTCATAAGTGTTGCAATATTTAAATTTTGATACATTTCCATTTCAAGATCCTTGAAAAAAATAAAAAAATAAAAATAAAAACCTTGTTTCTTAATGCATTCAATTAATTACAATACTCATGTTTGGAACCAAATCTATAATTTAATAGAAACTATATTTAAGTTTTAAGTTCTGTTTGGATTGATTTTTTAAATGTTTATAAACACTTTTTTAACTTTTATAAATGTTAGGAGTGCGAACAAAGTGAACAATATAATATCATTATGAATGATCATGGGTTAAAAAGGGAATGATCATGGGTATGTAATTGAGGACAATTATTTCCATTGGTATGAGGCATTGAGGTGAAACCAAAAGTAAAGTCTCGATGACTTATACTCAAAGTAGATAGTATCATACCATTATGGAGATATGCAAAGGTCTGTTATCTTTATCGATAAACACTTAAAAAGTCAATCCAAACATACCGTAAATCTGTAGGTTTGTACTAGAATTATTTAATTCTAGATTTTATGCACCCAATCTACCAATGTTTTTTTCTATATGTTAACATTGCCTTGTGTTAAAAACTTAAAATTAGTGTGTAAATTAATCGAAATTGAATAGAGACTAAAAATTACATTAGTGATCTAACTTTGGGACCAACTATTTAGTAAAGTTGAAAATTTATAGTTCGCTACAACTTACTAAGTGTAAGGATAAACAAAAATCTCTAAAATGAGCTAATAATTGAATTGTTTTCTTAAATTTTAGTAAAAGTTAGAGCAAATATCAATTTATACTCCTGAACTTTGAGTGTTGTACCAATTAAACCAAGAACTAATAATCGTATTAATTTAAACTTTAATCTTTGGGGATTGTGTCAATTTAAGTCTCAAACTAATAATTGTATCAATTTAAATTTTGAACTTTTATAAATGTATCAATTTAAACTTTGAACTTTCATAATTGTATTAACTAAAACCCTCCATTGTATTTTATTTGGATACATTTATAAGTGTTCAGAGTTTAAATTGATATATTTATGAAAGTTTGGGATTTAAATTCATATATTTATAAAAATTCAAGGTTTAAATTTATATAATTATTAGGTTGGGGTTTAAATTGATACAAATCTCTAAGGTCAGGATTTAAGTTGATACAACTTTCAAAGTTTAAGACTCAAATTGATACATAATTATTAGTTTATGGTATAAATTAATACAATCTCTAAAATTTGAAGGTATAAATTGATATTTGTCGAGAATGTATCATAGGCTTGTAGGCTATAGAGTATAATTCCTTCCAAAAAAAAAAAAAATAATAAGTGTAGAGTAGAATTTAATAGTTATTTTGAAAAAAGAATTTAATAGTTTTTTTTCCCCTAAGCAAACAGAGAATTTAATCGTCACTGAAAATTATATAAATTAGTATTATAATATGATCGAAATAAGAATTAAGCGTAACCGTCCATCTAATCAACATACTCTGACACATTTTAAAGCGCTTTATTATTTATTATTTAATCATTTAAATTTTGAGAATCTTTTCAGAAAATCAAAGTGCATTATTGCTTTTTGGAAAGCTCCAACCTTTTTGGCAAATTCTTAAAAGATAAAACAAAGAAAAAATTCAAATGGTGATTCCCATAATTATATATTATAAATAATACTCCTTATTAGTGCTCGATTTCCTAAATCTCAGTTCTTTCTTCGCACGTGGGAAATGACATGTCAAATATAACAATAGGAAATATCTTTTTAGTCCCTACTTTTTGGGTTTAGTTTCTATTTAGTTCTTAATTTAAAAATATTATACATTTAGTCCTTTAAATTTTGAGTTTGGTTTTAATTTAGTATATAGGTTTCAAAATATTACAATTTTACCATTGACATTTGAGTTTTGTTTCAATTTGGTTCCTAGATTTCAAGATTTTCACTTCTAACATCAATTTTTCACTAAATACTCATTTTTCGTCTTTAATGTTAATGTATGTTAATAAATTTAAAATAATCAACATAGTTATAATTAATTAAGTTTCATTATTTTCATCATGTTTGTGAAATTGTGATAGCTTAGATATTTTTCTCTTCTAGAAGCTTGCATCATTTTTCCATGGAATGAATTATTGGTTTTATCAAAGAGTACCTCTGAGTGGAAGGAAGATCGTTCCAAACTCATTGTGATAGAATTAACACATTCACAATCTAATAGACTAGTTATGTAATATACAACCAATTACCGACATGCTTTAAAAATTAAACAACAAGAGAACAAGAAATACGTACCAATTGAAGAACTCTTCTTCACAGAAAAAACTTGTTCTCTCCAAACGAACTGCTCCTCTCGCTCTCGTTGAGAACGTCCACTCTAGTCGTTCACCAAAACACGGTTGTCAACCCACGAAAGGTCTCCACACGAACACACGACGGGGAGGATACCACCACTTAGAACCTGTTGGGATTGGTGTCCTAATTCTCCCGGAGTCTCGTTGTTTCGTAAAGATACACATTGTTTAATGAATAAAATAAGTGTTATTTAATTATGGCATTTACTCATATCCAATAAACAAAACTCCATGGTTATCTTATGTCAACTTAAGCACGTGTATGTGATATACAAGTGGATCATGCCTTAAGTGATAACCTAAATAGGTATGTAGTATAAGGATTAAGGTGGGATACCTGATCCTAGTGACACTATGGATACAACCCGCTTTGTAGAGGTTTGCAAGTGTTGTAAACTACTATAGATGGTAGATCATAACCATTCATGTGGAAACATGCGAGCGGGGGTGTCCTATACAAAGAGTTTGTATAAGACCTGGACCACGAGATGACTAGACTCTGTATATAACGTTGTTGATACTAGAGACTTGCATCTCACCTAAACGACCATAGGTGACACGACCTCAATCCTGAGTGTTTTGGGAACTCTGCCTTTGAGGGTGGTCATTTGATTAGTATGGGTGAGAGTGGCCAGATTGCCAACTTAACATGCCTACCTTTTTGGAGACTTGTCTGATTTGGGATCTGGGAACTCAATCCACAAGATGGAATTCACTCCTTTCCCAAAGCAGGGATAAGTAGAGAGATTTCTCCCTTAAGGGCTGATTCCGGAGCTTGAACATAGTTACCACAACTTCTCTTTGGAAGAAAAGACTCAGTCATAGTAGGATTATGACTTATGTTCATTAGAGGGATCAGTGGTACTTAAAGAGACAGATGTAACTACAGGGGTATAACGATTATTGGCCTAGCTGTACTTACGAGTGATATGTGAAGGGTTGTCGCCCTGCTGATTAGTTAAGATGGACACATAATATATCTGTAGTAAGAAGAGTTCAGCTGCCGGTCTTTAGTGGAGTGCCTGACAGTTAACAGATGGTGGATCCCGTGACTAAAGAGTCTAGTCAATTATTCTCGTATCGTTGAAGCTTCGAGCTACAGGTGTATAAGGTCCCTTTGGTAGCTCAATAGATTCAGTTGAGGATCAGTTCTTGGTGTTGATTTGAAGTGTTCAAATTGACAAGAGGTTATTTTGATTATATATGATATAATTGGTATGATGTATGAGATACATCTAGTAGAGGATTGATGTAAATGAGATTTACATTAAGTACCATGGAATAGAAAAATAACTATGGTTTATATGTTTCATGAGATGAAATATTAAAACTATAGGTTATATGGTTATCATTTATATTTATAATAATATTTATTATTGGATAATTAATTCTTTTTCTTTAATAACCAATTGAGTGGGTGGTTATTGGTGATTCATGGTAATCGTGAGATAAAATGAAAATGATTTTTCTAATTTTAGTAAGTTTTTATACAAAAATTTGTTTTGAGATTTTCTCTCGCAAAAGAAAACTCACGGAGTTGTCAAGTAAATACAGATTCACTAAACGACAACTTGGGCGAGCTAAACAATCGTGCAGTGTTAACTAAGCGACAACTTGCCCAAAGTAAACGATCATGTAGTGTTTGTAGGTGATAGACACCAAGCTAAACGATGAGCTAAACGATCGTTTAGATTTTGCTAGATGATCGCATAGTTTTAGCCAAACGATTGGGTATCGACCTATACGATAGGTCTCCGCCATCTCCTACTTGCCTAGTCGTGTACATGATCAGTGTTTCCTTCTTCATCTACCTCATACCAAGTCCGAACAGAGCCCACCCTCTAGATTCTCGAATACCAAGGTAGCCTTCTTGGTGGTGTCATACTCAACTCGACACCGTCGAGGTTTTGTGGAGGTCGTTCGTGTTGTGAGGAGTTCGTGACCGAGGCAATCGTAGAGGACGAGTACGTGAAGTGTTGCGATCGTGTTGTTCGAGTGTTCGAGGTTGTTGTGTTTGAGCATTCGTGAGCAAGGAGCATGGAGACGAGCTACAAATGTTTGTAGAGTTCTCCCCTTGTTCATTTGTAGTGTTCATACTGTAATTTCTATATCAATTGCATATCGGTTTGTTTTGTATGCTACTGTAATTTGTAATGTTCATTCATGATTGTAATTTGGAATGATCTTATTTCCGCTGCTCATGGAAATCTCGAGTTTGATTTCCTTCAGAATCCTCGGTATTCTCGTTGTGAGAATCCAGAAGGTGTGGGCTCTGTTGGATTTGGCAGATGGAAAGAGGAAGAGAAGATCATATACCACGACCAAGCAAGTAGGAGAAGTCTGATATCTATCGTATAGACGATGCTTGATCGTTTAGGAAGCAGTACACGATCGTTTAGTAAATAGGTCGCGATTGTATAGATGATCATTTAGTAAATGCTCGGGCACACGATCATTTAGGAAAGAGCTAGACGATCGTTTAGGAAATGTTATGCGATCGTTTAGAAAGAAGCGCACGTGTATACGATCATGTAGAAACGTTAAGCTATCCTATAGGCTCTCAATTTTCTATGCGATAGGATGTATACACCAAACGTGAACGAATGACCGACTCTTAGAAAATGAAAACGATTTTCATTTTATTCTTCAGTTACGAAAACTGAAAGTAACCTCCCATTATCACACAGTTACGGAGAAAACGCTGGCACAACTATCCTATAATTGTCCAAAAATAAATAATAAATATAATCATATTATATTCATTAACCTATGGTTTAATATCACATCAAATGCAACATATGAACCATAGTCTTTTCTCCTCCACTAGATATAAATCATATTTATTTTTCCTCCATTTAATGTATCTCATACATCATGTCAACTATATCACATATAATTGAACTAGTTTAAATATATCATATATAATCAAACTCCCTCTTGTTAATTTGGACATTTCAAACTAACCCAAAAACTAATTCTCAACTTGAATCCATTGAGCTAACAAGGGGACCTTATGGACCTATAGCTTGGAGCTCCAGCGGTACGTGAATAGCTGACTAAACTCTTTAATCACGAGATCCATCATCCGTTAACTATCAGAGACTCCATTAAAGACCGCTTTACTCTTCTCACTACAGATATATTTCTGTGTTCATTGGATATAACCAGTCAACGGTATGATAATACTTCATAGATCGCTAATAAGTACAGTTTGACCAATTTACCATTTTGCTCCCTGTAGTTACATCTAACTCCTTAAGTACCACTGATTTCTCTAATGAACAATACAACATAGTCATACTATGTGTGGACACCTCTCGGGCCATGAGAATATGTGTGGCGTCACATCGTTCAAGTCCCGGAATCATCTCTTAAGGGAGCAATCTATCTACTTACCCCTGCTTCGGGGAAGGAGTGAACTCTATCTTATGTAGTTGAGTTCTCAGCTCCCAAATCAGACGAATCCCTAAAGTGGTAAGTTTGAGTCGGCGATTTCGCTACTCGCACCCATGCAAATCAAAGGATCACCCTCAAAGGCAAGAGTTCCCAACTCACTCAGGATTGAGATCATGTTACCTATGGTCATCCTAGTGAAGTGAAGTCTTTGTCATGAATGACATTATATAACGAGATTTTAACACTTTGTGGTTCGATCTTATACAAACTCTTTGTATAGGACGCCCCCGCTTGCATGTCCTCACATGAATGATCAGGATCAGACTATTTGTAGTAAGTTACAACACTTGTAACTATTCTACAAAGCGGGCTGCATCCGTAGTATTACCAGGATAAGGTTTCCTTCCTATATCCATATACTACAGACCATTTTGGTTATCACTTAAGACATGATCCACCTGTATATCTCCACAAACATGCTTAAGTTACAAACAACAACCAAGAATCTTAGTTTATTGGTTTGTGGTAAAACAAATAAAACATCTAATGCTCATAGATAAAAGTGAAGAAAATATCATATATTAAACATCACAAGCATTTGTTCAAAACTGTGTTTATAAATTATAGGACACGAGAGTTTAGGACATCATCCCCAACACTTATCATGTGACTTCATGAAAAATTTTGTTTGAGGGAATAAGCTTGGAGCACCCCAAAAGCTAAGGGTATGATGGGCTTTTGGGCAAGGAGGAGCAAATGGTATAGAACGAAGAAAAAGAAAAATAGTGATTGCAGGGAGAAGGTTGAAAGAGAGATAAAGAAGGAATATCAGTTTTCTATTATATTTTCTTTTCTTCTGAGCTAAAGCCTCGATCAAGCTGAAGCAGAAGGATCCTTTTCTAGCATAAGGAGCATCGACATCCTTCTACTGAAGTTAGGAAGTTAAGTGTTACCTTATTGCTTGTGTATTTCTACTGTGTACTCTGATTAAGCTGCAAATACCTAATAAAAGTAACTACAGTGGATGTAGACCTTGTTTTTGGGTCGAACCACTATAAATCTGATCTTACCTTCCCTATATTCTTCTTGTTTTTTATATTACTCTGTTTTTCTTAGTTTTTTATCTACTTTCACCAGCTTAATTTAGTTAAGAAAGAAACCAACAATGTTCAAATTTAAAATTTAAAATTCCATTTCATAACTATTTAAAATTAATTAAGAGATGTTAACGACAAACATTGGAAGTGAGTGTTTAATGAAAATTTGAAATTTAAAATTTAAAATCTTGAACCTAGGGACAAAATTGAAATAAAACTCAAATATTGAGGGTAAAATTATAATATTTTGAAATTTATAGACTGAATTGAATCCAAACTCAAAACTTAAGAACTAAATGTATAACATTTTGAAAGACAAAATAGAAACTATATTCGAAACCTAAGGATTAAAAATATATTTATTTTTTATTAAAATTATATCAATTATTATAAAAACAACAATGTTTAGTAGTGCAAACTTCAACCATGACATATTTAACATTTTTTTTAATTTATGAATTTATTACAGATTTTTTTTTATCAAATAAATATCTCCATAAATTTAAAATCTAATAAGTCATAAATATACCCAATACAAAATTGAAAGTTTGAAAATTTATTAAGCGAAATGATTAAAAATTCAGAGTTTAAGAAATACTAAAATTTAGGAGTATGTTCCAACCATGTCTCTAAAATTTTAAAATAATCATTGAACTTCAAAGTAAGAATATCAAACACAGATTTTTTTTTTTTCATTTAAATTCAGTTTCAAACTATATAGAAAATAAGAATATCAAACACAGATTTTTTTTTTTTCATTTAAATTCAGTTTCAAACTATATAGAAAATTTGTGTCGCTATTGTTAGATATCATATATTTCAATTCAAAAAGTTTATTTGAAATTATTTAAAACATCATTCACAAAATCAATTATACACTATATCTATTTTTTTATGGAATCATTTCAATTTATACTCATCATTTATAGTGTCAATTACATGAAAATTGGTTCAGAATGAATTTTTGAAACAATTTCCCAGTTCACAAATTAAATTAATTTTCTTTATTTTTTTTTAAATCAAAATCAGACCTAATTGAAATATTTCATAAAGTTCATGGATAATTTATATAATTTAACCATCTTAATTGAAAGCTAAATTAATAATAATAAAAAATTATCCTTGAACTTTGACATTTGTTTAAAATTTTCTTTTAAATGTATCGATAATCCACTAAGCTTTCACAAATGGTTTATAACCATCATTGAAATAGAAATTCATTCTACATCCCCACCATATCATTCCATATCTCAATTTTCGTGTTCCATTTTTTAACCAAATGACCAAAGTTCATAGTTCTTTTTATGGTAAATTGCAAAAATGATCCTAAAGTATGATGTTGGTTGCAATTATACCATCAATCTTTCAATTGTAAAAATTGATTTCTCACACTTTTATAAATGTTAAAATTAGACCCTCAAACTTACGTAATTGTAATTGCAACCTCCACACTTTAAGGTAGGGGTGAGCATGATAGACTGAAAAACCAATCCCACTGATTGAACCGAAGTTGGTCGGTGTCGATTTGAAAAAATTCCAAATCAAAAAATTTCAAAAAAACTTAGAAGAATAAAATCGTCTAAACCGACCGACTGACCGACCAAAAACTGATTGACTTGTACTCCTAGACGGTTGAGTTTGGTTCAAACATTTACCAAACCGATCATAATTGATTTGGTGACAGTTTGATCAGAAAACTGACTCCGACCGATCGATGTTCATTCCTATTTTAAGGTGATATTTGTATTTTACATTTTTAAAATAAGATAATAATAATTTAGCCCTTATTTAACTCGAACAAAGACAAAAGCAAAAACGTGTTGTTTTAAGAGGAAGAAAATATGTTTTTACCTAGAAATAGGAATAGTCAAAAAAGGAGGGGAGAGAAGGGCAAAGTGGTCAAAAAGCCACATTGTTTGATTTTTCTTTTAGAATACTCAACTCCTTAAATTTAATGACAACACACAAAGGACAAGATAAGTTCACTGTTAGGTTGTGGAAATTCAGAGCTACAAGTTCACACCTCACTATCTCAAATCAAACCTTTGAATTTTATTATATTTTCAAAATCCCAATTACAAACTTTCTACAATATTCAACTCTCTCTTTCCTACTTATTTTGTCACACTTTAATTTCAATTTTATAATTAAAAAAATCTTAAATTTTATTGATCAACTCAATATCGACATAAATTTCTAGTTCAATTGGTGAATTGATCTATCCTCAACCAACAAGTTAGAAGTTTGAGTTTTCTCGTAGTTAATGTTATAAGGCTTCAAAGAAGGTAAATTTGTAAAAAAATTATATGATTGGAATATTTGATTATAATAATCATTATAGTTCAAAAATGGTTTGTCAATTTGATAAAACTAAAGGGCTTAATTGTGAATTTCGTAAGTTTTGGAATGATCAATTAAATTGAAAGTTGAGTGCGTTTTGAAGTTTCTCTACAAACATCCTAAATTTTAAAATAAATGTTATTTTAAATTATAATTTCAATATCAAATTCTCTAATTCATTTAATAAAGAATATTATGCTTGCGTGATGATAGAGTTTTGAAAAAATATTATTCAATTTAAGAATTTTTTTTATTCTATAAAATATAGTTTGAAAATGATGTTTATTATTAAAAAAAAATAGAATTAAATAAAATGAATTGACTAGTGAGTTTTAATAGACTACATTATCATCAACTCTAGACAATCTCCTCCATTTATTTATTTTTTTATCTCAAAGAGTTCTTTAATATATATATAATTGTACGCAATAATTTAATTTATTTAGGAATTTTAAGACGTCCACGTTCTAAGCTTTTGAATGTGTACAATTCGAGGAAGCAAATAGCTACCAAGGTCAAGAAATTTAGATCTAAATTGATAACAAATGAAACAGTTAATTATTTTAAAAATATTATATGTTCAATAAAGATGTAAGCCGTTTTAAATTGATAAATTAAAGGATGTTCATCCAATAGTATTTATTTCTATTCACTTTATATAGATCCATCTAAAAGTATCTTCACTCGACCATGCACGACATATAGCTACTTCAATTAACATCTAGCGTAACACAACTATCACAATTGAGGTAACATGTTGCTCAAGTAACCCGATAAAAAAAAAAAAAAGACTTATGACTCAATCAACTAAGAATCGCTCATTTCAACGATGGCAAATTGACTCCAATTTACCTAGACTAATTTATGCAAGACTCTAATATTTGTTTTGACCTTCAAATTATATAAACAATGATCCATTAAACATTTCTCTTGAGCTACTCCTTCAAACACTAACTTGAACACCAAAACTTCCTCAATTAATATCATTTCTATTTCGTTAGCGTCGTAGTAGACTTTTACTTGGTCTTAACCTCTCTAAACTATTTGTAATATTGATAACTTTGAACTATTTTCCTCTTCTAGAGAAGATAAATTAATAGATGTAATTTTTATTTCATTATTCGTAGAAGTTGAAGATCGAACGATTGACCTTAAGTATAGTAATAGATATCTTATTCATTACGTTATTTTTGTGTTGACATTGTAAAGCAATGTTTAATAACCAATACAAATAATATTGAATAACTATGTTCCGGTTTGGTAACCATTTGATTTTTTGTTTTTGTTTTTTAAAATTAAATCTATAGACATTACTTTCACCTCCAAATTTCTTCATTTGTTATCTACTTTTCACTCATGGTTTAAAAAATAGAGTCAAAATTTGAAAACTAAAAAAAAATAAATTAAAACTTATTTTTTTTTATTTAGAATTCAACCATTATACTTAACAAAGATGGAAATTATGATAAAAAAATGAGAGAAAATATACTTAATATTTAAAAATAAGAAGATTAACCTAAATATATAACACATAATTAGTCCATATTACAATCAATACATCACCTCCTCACACACACCCACATCCCCAAGTTCTTAAAAGATAAGAAAAATACTTCTCCACTTACTATACATCACTAAACCTTTTAAGATTGGGAGAGAGGATAATTTTTTTTTTTTTTTTTATTTTTTGTATTTTTTAACTTTTTAAAGACTTGCAAAATAGAATTTTGGCAAAAAGTAAAAAACCTCAATTTTCATAATTTCCAATTGGACTTGTTTCCCTTGGCTTAATCTTACTCATTTGGGCACCATTGGGCGGAGATTCATCTTCATCATGGTACACGTAAGCAAAGCCACCGTGTCTGGTCATATCCATTCCGGCCATCTCATCCTCCGGCGAGATTCTTAATAGTTTCAGCTTGTGTAGCACAAAAAACAACGGCCCCATTGTGACGCTAACCCACCCAACAATCACCAAAATTTGTATCAAATGAGCACCCAACAACTTCCCTCCGCCGCCCATAAACAGCCCGTGTGGCCGCCTCGAATCTCCGCCGTACACTTCGTTCACATATTTCTTTGTTGCAAACAACGCAGTGAAAATTATCCCCCACGCGCCACAACCGCCATGTAGTTGTGCCGCCTCTAATGGGTCGTCAAATTTCACCTTCTCTGCTAGTTTGTTGCAGCTGATTAAAACCACCGCCGCCACAAACCCACATATCACGGCGGCCCATGGCTCGACTACAGAGCAACCAGAGGTTATGGCGGCGAAGCCACCAAGTAAGCCATTGCAGACGTCGGTGACGTTCCAATGGCCGGATAGAATTCGCTTTCCGAAAAGGGTCGTTAGTGCTGCCGTACAACCGGCTAGTGTCGTCGTCACGGCGGTCCGACCGACGGCGCTCCACTGTCCGTAGAAATTATTTGATCTATATGGAACTAAGATTTTGGTGAATGAACCGGGGTTGAACCCGTACCAACCGAACCAAAGCATGAAGGTACCGAGAACGACTAACGTAGCACTATGGCCTCGTAAAGCAACGGATCTACCAGTTCTGTCAAATCGACCGATTCGTGGTCCTTCTATTAAAGCTCCCCAAAGTCCAGCGATTCCACCGACCATGTGAACCACGCCTGAACCGGCGAAATCTATGACTCCGGTTCCGAACAAGAGGTCACCACTGGTCCGTGACGGGCTGGCCCAACCGTCTGGAGACCAGAACCAATGGGACACGACTGGGTAAACAAAACCGGTCAAAACAGCGGAGTAGATCAAATAGGCAACGAATTGGGTTCGCTCGGCAATCGAGCCGCTGGTGATGCCGGCGGCAGCGATAGCGAAAGCCCATTGATAGAGAAAGAAGCTGTAATCGGCGGCGGTGGAGGGGACTGACTTGAGACCAAAGAAATGGCGGCCGATGAAGGGGTTGGAAGGGGTGCCGAAGGCAAAGGCGAAGCCGAAGAGGTAGTAGAAAAGGCCGCCGGCAGCAGCATCGAGAACGTTGGTGAGCATGATGTTCATGGTGTTTTTGGCGCGGACGGAGCCGGCACAGAGCATGGCGAAGCCGAGCTGCATGGAGAAGACAAGATAGGCGGAGAAGAGGAGGTAGACGGTGTCGACGGCGAATTTGGTGTCGGAGAAGTTGTTGGTGGAGGCGGAGAATTGGTCGCAAATGAAGGAGGCAGCGGCGCCGGAGTTGGTGACATTGGGGCCGAGGAGTTGGGCCAGAGTCAGAGAGCAATTTGTAGCCGCCATTGTTGAAATCTCAAAACAGAGCAATAAAGTCTCTCTGTTCAAGAGAAACAGAGTGTGGGATTGTTTCCATGTGGGTATGGTATTTATAAAGGGCAATGGTTAATCCTTCAATTTCTTTTCCCATTTATAAAAGATTAGTTAATGCTATTTTCAATAAGCTTTTATACTTTTGAGATTTAGTTTACATTTTCACTCCGTTTTTATATTGTTCGAAATAAATTTCAGGTAAGACCATTGTAGATTCAACTCATGATTCTTTAATCATTTAACATTTTTTTTATATTTTCATTACCATTAGACTAATACATGATTGTTGTTTCAAGTTTGTTTCTTAATTCCCCATTTTTTACTTGTCGCGTGTTGAAAACTCTTAAAAAATATATTTCTCTCTCTAAAATAATTCATATGATATTCATGGCTCACTTGATTCATTATGATGAAAAATTATATCTTATCACCATGTTTGGTATGGATTTTTAATTTTGAGAACGAGGATATCTTATTACAAGACACTTCATATTCCCATCCATAGAAGTTTTCATAACCGTCCAAACAGATGGGTTTTCTCCATTTATAATGATTTTTCTCTCTCTTACATTTTATTTTTTCATTTTATTTGTTTTCTTATTTGTTGATCTTGGTTAATTTATTTAATTTATGATTGAAATATATAAATAATTTTCTTAATAATGATGCTAATATAATAATTTATTCTATTATTATGAATTAATATGAAAAATAAAAATCTTTTTAAAAATATATAATTATATTTGCTTAAATCCTTTTTATTGGTAATATATATTAACATCATAAATTATTTATTAAAATTATTAATTAGTCTTTACAAAAATATTAATTAACTAATAATAAAATAAGTCAATTTTTTTCAATGAAACATTTTTGTACACTTCTACTTCTAGTTTTAAGTTTTAATCTATAATCGTAGTTATTTTTTAAAAATAAAAATATTATTTGATGATTTAAAATCAATTAGTTTATATCAACTTATTTTATATATACATAAGACTTATAATTGACATTAAACAATTAGTTAATTGACTTTTCAATTAACAAAACTACATTAAAAAAAATAGATATTTAAATTAATTACCAATATTTTTTAAATAAAAATTGATAATATAGATGTGCAATAAAAAAAATTAATTAATAAGAAATATACTAAATTGGAAGATAAGTGGATAAATTTACTTAAATTTTAATGGCTTAAAATCGATTTAGTAATTTAATGTAATAAAATAAATTAACAAATAAAAATTAATTATTATTAATTTTATACTTTTTAATTACATAAAAATATAATACATTCCCAAACATTCTATTCTTATACATAATCAAACAAACACGACATCTCAGATATTTACAAAATCTTAATCCAAAAGAGCCGTCAAAGTTAAATAAAATTTAACATTGATAAACAAGATTTCTCGATATATTAAAAAATTTGTGGAAATTTAATTGAGTCAAGAGTCAAAAGCTACCTTAATGTCTCATCCATGTATAAAAAATAAAATAGCGAAAAGGATAAATATAGGACCACAGATTTTACAAGTCTTTGCCTCCCTCAATTAAAAAAAATAACTAAAGTTTTTAAATTGAAATTTCTATTACATCACCATTTTATTTTTTATTGGAAAATTATTTAAATGTCAACTACTAAAAATATTTACACATAATAGTAAAATATCACACTGTGGTAGACAGCGATAATGCAGTCTATATATTTTTCTACTATTTGTAAATATTTTGGTTTATTTTTCTATATTTGAAAACAACCTTAATCTATTTTCTCCTCTGAATTTCTTCGTTTGTTATTTACTCTACACCAGTGGTTTAAAAAACCATCCAAATTTTGAAAACTAAAAAAAATTGCTTTCAAAAAGCTATTTTTATTTTAGAATTTAGTTAAGAATTCAACTATTGTATTTAACAAACATGCAAATCATTGTAACAAATGTGGATGATATTAGTTTAATTTAAAAAAAAAAATCTAAAACCAAATGTTTATCAAACGGGACCTAAATTTTTTTTAAAATTAATAATAAGATTATGAAATTACATTTATGTGTTTAATAAATCTTTAACATGTCTTAAACTTATAAAACTAATTGATTGGTAGATCCATTAATCTTTTTATAAAAAAAATAACTTGGAAAAAAAACTCTTATCAATTATAGAATTAAAAAATAAAATATTTATTGGACACAAAATTTAAAGCTTAAGAATTTATTCAATACCTTTTAA
Source organism: Benincasa hispida (assembly GCF_027475165.1). NCBI lineage: Eukaryota > Viridiplantae > Streptophyta > Magnoliopsida > Cucurbitales > Cucurbitaceae > Benincasa > Benincasa hispida. Next base: position 54,626,826 of record NC_143489.1, read on the forward strand.
AGATTGAAGATCTATTAGATACAAAATTAAATATTAAAATATTTATTAGATACTTTTGAAAGTCCAAGAATCAAATTGCACTCTCAACTTTGAGGGATTAGATTTGTAATTTAACAAAAATTATTTTATATCCTTAAATTAATTGTTCAAATTTATCGACTGGGAAAAAAACATTAATTGATTTTGTTTTCTTTTTGTTAGTCCATGTTGATATGAACAACAACTATTTCTAGACTCTTAGGGGTGTTTGGCTCACCAACATGGGTTAAGTTTAGTTGGTATAATATACCAAATAACTTTGTCTACAAACTTTAAATGTTGGAGGCGTTGAGTTGGTATATTTTACCAACTCACCACACTCTTCCTTTTTCCAATATTTTTAATGGTTCCACCCATCGACTACTGTCAGCGATTATCGCTGTCACATTTCAGGAATCAATTTCAGACTTCAATAACCACCTCCGATGACAACTTCGGCGACCAACTCTGATAACCACCTTAGCGTAACCAACTCTGACGACCAATTATGGGTTCCGAAAACCACCTCCGATGACAACTCTGGTTACCCAACTCCAACAACTAACTTTGCGCGACCAACTTCGACGTTTAATTTCATGCTTCAGCAACCACCTATGACAGCAAACTCCTATAATCAACTCTGATAACCAACTTCGTAGGTTCCGATAATCACCTCCAACTATAAACTCCGATGAAAATCACTTTCGATGACTGCCTTCGAGCGAGCAACTCCAACGGCCAACTCCGACAACCAACTCCAGTACCGGCTTCATGTGATCAACTTCGGGTCCCGACAACCACTTTTGACTACAAACTCCAGTGAAAATCAACATCTTCGATGACCCCCTTAGCGCGACCAACTCCGAGCTCCAAAAATCACCTCCACGAAAAACTTCAACGACCAACTCCAATACCACCTTCATGCGACCAACTTCAGGCTCCGACAACCATCTCCGACTATAAACTTCAGCAAAAGTCATCTTCGATAATCAATTTCAACAACCACTTCTGACTATTATAAGACTGATGGCTGTTAAAGTATGTTATAGGATTGTTGATTATGAAAATAATAGTATTTTGCCTATATTAAGTACAATATTTTATACGTATAAATTTATTTAATTGAATTCATATATCAAATAATTGTTAAGAATTTCTGGAAAGTATGTATATAGTTGAAAAGTTTATATCATATTGAAGGAACTCTTAAACAAGAGAATCATTGAGGGGAAGCAGAACGTTCCAAACTCATTGTGAAAGAACAAAGCATTTACAAACAAACAACAATAGTTATGCATCATCGAGTAAATTACAACATGCTTTTAAGTTAAATACATAGGGAATCGAGTGACATACCTTTGAAGAACTCTTCTTTGAGTATTCCCTCGATCAACACCAATCAAGCGTCCAAGCAACCTCGATCAAGTGCACGAACACAACGAACAACAAGTGAAAATCATGAACTGTCAGATCCTCGAACACAATCGAGTAACGCTCGATTCTCGACCCTCGAACAACAACTAGACACTACCAAGAGGCTGCCTTGGTATTCTCCGTGTGAGAATCCAGAAGGTGTGGGCTCTGTGTAGATTTGGTAGAAGGAAGAAAGAACTAAACGATCGATTAAGTAGGAGAATGAGAAACGTTTATGGTATAGAATTGGATACTCGATCGTATAGCAAATGAGGAGCTATTGTCTAGTAACGAGGAGCTTGAATGTCTACTCTCTCAAAGGCTATCGTAAAGTTTTTCTCAACCCGATCGAACGTGATGCGATTCTAAAAAATGAAAACAATTTTCATTTTTATCCTTCAGTTATTAAAACTTATAATAACTACCCACTTGATCGGTTAATAGAGAAAAACAACCAACCACAATTATCTCATAATTGTTTTTGTTATAAATAAATATAATAACTAATTTATCATAATATATTTATAACCTATATTTTTAATATCACATCATATGTAATATATAAACCATAGTTCTTTTTCTCCTTTGTTACATTTAATATAAATCATATGTATATTAATTCCTCCAATTAAATAATGTATCAAATACATCAAATCAATTATATCATATATAATTGAACTAATTTAATTATATCATATATAATCACATTCCCTCTTGTTAAAAGGGTACCTTATGGACCTGTAGCTTGAAGCTCCAATGGTACATGAATAACTGACTAAACTCTTTAATCATAATATCCACCATTCGTTAACTGTCAGACATTCCATTAAAGACTGACAGTTGCACTTTTTGCACTAGTTCATTGGATATAACCAATTAATAGTATGATGACCCTTCACCAATCGCTCTACGAACAATTGGGCTAATTTATCGTTTTGCCCCTGTAGTTACATCTAACTCTTTAAGTATCATTGATTTCTTTAATGAACAATACACCATAGTCCCACTATGAGCGAACACTTCTCGGGCCATGAGAAGGTGTGGCGCCACATTGTTCAAGCCCCGGAGTCAGCCCTTAAGGGAGCAATTTATCTATTTACCCTTACTTCGGGGAAGGAGTGAATTTCGTGCTGAGTTCCCAGCTCCCCAATCAGACGAATCCCCAAAGTGGTAAGTTTGAGTTAGCGAACTGGCCACTCGCACCTATGCAAATCAAAGAACTGCCCTCATAGGTAGGAGTTCACAACTCACTCAGGATTAAGGTCATGTTACCTATGGTCATTAATGAAATGAAAGTCTCCGTCATGAACGGCGTTAAATAACGAGACTAAACATTTCGTAGTTCGATCTTATACAAACTCCTTTGTATATGATACCCCGCTCGCATGTCTCCACATGAATGAGCAGGATCAGATCATTTGTAGCACTTTACAACACTTTAACATCTACAAAGCGGGTCGTATCTGTAGTGTCACCAGGATAAGATTTCCCTCCTTTAATCATATACTACAGACCATTTAGGTTATCACTTAAAGCACGATCCACTTGTATGTCTCCATATACATGCTTAAGTTACAAAGATAACCAAGGATCTTAGTTTATTGGTTGTGGTTAATGCAACTAAAATATCTCATATTTCATAGACAGTAGTGAATAAAATATCTCATATTATTACATCACAAATGTTTGTTCATACACGTGTTTACAAACTACAAGACCTTACGAGATTGAGGGCATCAACCCCAACACATGTAACAAAAAAACCATAAAATGAAATTTATTCTGGAATATTTTCTAGGAAGAATTAATGAAAGATGGAGATTTGTTCTACGATGATCCTCCAAATTTTGAGAAATTAAAAGTAAAATTGTTGAAGAAATATAGTGACATTCCATTGGTTGCTAAGATGATGGAAGAGATTCAATTAAAAAGAAATTTATGAGAGTAAATATACAGAGCAACAAGAAGAAGAAGAAAAAGAAAAAGAAAAAGATGATGATGTAATTCATGGAGAAAAATTAGAAATAAAAAATTCTAATTTCTCTTTGGTTTCTCATCTTATTTAACCATGTTTAATCACATTTCCGTAAGAAATGTAATAGATTAATTGTTGTTCATTACCTAAAATGAAAAAAAGAAAGAAATAAAAGTTTTGAGAATTAAAAGAAAAAATTAGCAATTCATATTTTATTTTCAAACAAAGATGGATAGAATTATTGAATAAAAATGTTTCAAAACAAAAAAAGTAATCATAAAAACAGATTATTTAGGCCCCGATTGATAACTGCTTTTCTTTTGAAAATTAAGCCTATAGACACTAGTCCCCCTTCAAATTTCTTCGTTTTTTACTTTTTATCAATGGTTTAAAAAACCAAGCTAAATTTTGAAAACTGAAAAAAATAACTTTTAAAAACCTGTTTTGTTTTTGGAATCTAGGTAAGAATTTAACAATTGTACTTAAGAAAAATGCTAATCATTGTAAAAAAAGGGAGAAGATAGGCTTAATTTTCAAAAACCAAAAACAAAAATAGAATGTTACCATACGGTGTGTTATAGTTAAAAAATGCATCATATACCTCAGACATATGAATTTAACTTTGTACTCCAAATATAGACATATCAACTCAAACCACATAACTCTGCACTCCAAACACAGACATATAAACTCTAGACATCCTATTTCAACCCACCGTCTCAAACAATCCCTTAATAATTCGTCATCTTTGTTTCTATCTTGCAATAACTTTTGACATTTATTTGTGAATTAAGAATAAAAGCAAAAAAACCTCTTCTTTACCATAAGAAAAAAAATTTAAAAATAAAATAAAATTACCATGGGACAAATTTTCACTAGGTGAAGTTTGGGCTATAACAGAAGATAGATGCAGTCGAACGGTGCCTGAAGTCTTTGTTTTAAAAGTTCAACCCAACCATTAATGTTTTCTTTTTTTTAAAAAAAAAAAAAAAAAATCAGAACTTTAAAATAGAAGAAAGTTAAACAATGATATATTTATGTGTAGTTGACGAAGAGATAAGAAGACAATCCTATAATATAAAAACTTCATAAAAAAACTATAAAGTTCTCAACATCAATTATTTAAATTTAAAAGAAAACAAACAAACAGAGAACTTGATTTTCTTTGGCAAGTTAGAAGAAAAATAAAAATAAATTAATTTATTTTTTGAATTATTTTAGCAATATGGCACTTAGACTTTGAAGTTTTGGAAATTAGAAGAAGCGATCTATAGTTGTAATGATGTTGATGTGATGAAGTCAATGGGTCAAGGCATCTTGATGAGGTTTTAGAGTTCACATTTCATAAGGTTTCAATAAAGGTACAAAGAAAGGTGTACTTTTAATGAAGTGGGAAATAAGTCCGTAGGGTTCAAATGTGTTATTAAAACAAGGTTGATTTTTCTAAATTCAAAAGTTGTTGGGAAAAGTTATAGAGATGACCATATTAAATTTCCATTCTATGTCTATTATGACCCTCGTTACGAAAACAAATCAATTTTGATCATAAATTTATCTTGTTGTATCGATTTTTACAACGAACTTTCAATTTTATCAACTAATCTCAAACTTTAAAAAGGGTTGCAATTTTAACCCTCTAATATGTTCTTTGTCCAAATATTGTTCAAAAAAAAGTTATGTATTGCATTCAGTGAATTATAAAACATGTAATACAAAATTGATAGAAAGTTAGAGAATATGATTTTTTTTTTTTAAGTTGAACCTTCAAACTTATTGATACGAAAAACCATAGCGAACTGGAATTAGAAACTCCCGTGTGTGTGAACCCCTAATTCTCAAACACCAAAACCCTCAATCAACTTGTTTTCGACACTAAGAATTAGGTTAGACATGTATTTTCTTAAGATCAAATATCTTGAGACAAAGAATAAGATCCTTGACCCAAGATTCGAATACTTCACAAGATATGATGATCAATCTCACTCTTTGGCTCTTTGGCATGCTACTCAACACATGAATTGCTAAATACAATGAACTCTCCTGGCTAATCTTGAAAGAAGAAGCTCAAAGGCTAAAACTTAATTCATCGTAAACTTTTCAACACAACCTAATGACAAGGCTTTATATGGCCTCCCAGTGAAACCCTAATGCTACATCATTTATCATAACAAAATTACAAAAATACTACTATTGAATATAAAGAGGATAAAATTGTACATTGAAATTATTAAATATAATAAAAACAATAATTTGATTCTTTTAACAGTTCATATCACTTACAATAGTGGTAGAAATTAGAGCCTCAAATGACAAAAATTGGGGCTAATGAGAAGAATGACATATTTTAACTTTCATTTGTAAAAATTGCAAATCAACATTTTATTCATAAAAATAGCAAAACAAATTAAAAATAAAATATAAACGAATTTATAAAAGTCTAAACTAACTCCAACCATACAAATGAAATTGCAAATGACTTATTAAGAAACATACCTCTACTGACCTCTTTTATTTTTCTCTCCAAAGTCGACTCCTCCGCCAATAATGGTGTGGACATGAATAGAATCCCCAAGGCAAACTAATTAATGTCAATACCTTCCATATGCTTGGCATACCTTTTCACATTGGCTCGATAGGAATCACTTTGGAAGAAAGACTTTTGGACTCGAACTCTTGGTCGATGGTCGATTAAGTAGACTAAGTAGACTTGTCGTCGATTAAGAACAAAAAATAAAATCAATAAGAAATAAATGAAAACTAAAAATTAGATAAAATAAAATTTTAAAATTGAAATAAGATCAAATCTGATATTTGAAAATATATATATATTTGATTTTTAAAAAAGATTACATTCAATTTTTAAAATACATACAAATACACTGTAAAAACAAGTACACTGCAATTGAAAAGTACTTAACCAAATCATCTATATCGCTTTTGAACTTACCCAAAATTCTGTAACAATACTTTTTATTGGTTCTAGGCCAAAATATCAATTTAGAAAGTGAGAGCTGGATTGATAAAAACTTTATCTAGATTATTGCATTCATGAAGAACGAAATCGATTTAAATTGGAGAATAATTGTTGATGTCAATTGTGGAGATCTCATGAATAGAAGAGAAATAAACAATCTTCGACGATGGTACATCCTTCCTTGATAGAATCATCAAGGTGGGTATAAGACCCAAGGCAAATAAGTTAATACCAACACCGTCTATATGCTTGACCTACCTTTTCACAATGGCTCAATAGGAATCACTCTGGAAAAAAGAGACTCTGTGACTTGAACTATTGGTCATGATCGATTAAGTCGAGCCTTTCATCCTGCATCAGTTAAGTCAAGCCTCAAAAGTAGATTTGTCATCAATTGAAAAAAAAAAATCGATAAGAAAAATATGAAAATTGAAAACTTAGATAAAGCAAAATTTGTAATTGAAGATAAGATCAAATATAATCATTGAAAAAAAAATTACATTCGATTTTTAAAATGATTACCTTTGATTTTTAAAATTCGAAAAGTGTAGGGATATAATATAGGAGAAAATTAAGATTTATGCTTAAAAAAAAAAATCTGAAAATAGCATAATTAATTGCAGTGTAACTGAAAATCTAGATGAAGGCATTTTAGGGTTAAAGAAAAATGAGAACATCAGAATACATGTGAGACTGTATTTCCATGAAATTTTTTTACTATTCTTCCCAATGGAATCTTTAAATCAAAAAATAATATGATTCAAAGAAAAAAGACTAATTAATAAAAATGAGATTTTTTTTTTATATCCCATGTTTAAAACAAATTTATGATAAAGATAATCATAAAAACAATCTAAAAAACGTATGATTTAAGTATGATTAAGAGAAAATCTACTCTAAATATAAAAAGTTAGTTTGAAAAACTAATATAATATAAGATTTAAAAATCCAAAATAAGATAATCATAGAAACAATTTAACAATAAGATAATATGATATTTTAAATTTCAAACAAAGATTTGAAAATTAGTTGTTGGAGAAGATTGAATATTAAAACTAACTATTAAATTTGATATAGAAATTCAAAACAACCATAAAATCACGAAATTTATAGAAAATTATTGGCAATCACGAAATTTATGGAAAATTATCCGCTTGAATAATGATGTTAATTGACTTTGAAAGCCTGGTGGAATATATAGTTGAGCAATTAATTACACTCTCATTAGTACAATTGTCGAATTAATTATACTGCAATTAAAAAAGATGATAAGGGTATTTTAGGATTTCAAAAGGTTGGATTCACATTATATCCATCGTTTTGTTATAATTCAAAAATACTTCGCCTTTTGTTATTTTTCCAAATGATAGTGTAATTACTGCTATATACCTAATTATTCCTAAAAATTGAGTCTCCAAATTATAAACTTCTACATTATTATATAAGTTTTATGGTTAAATTTTGACACTTGTATAAGTTCGAAGACACAATTTTTATAATTGAAAGTTTGAGGATATAATTGCAATTATCATCTTATTTAAAGGCAGTTTTTATAATTTACCCAATTTTTTGAGTTAAGATTTAAAATTTTTGACAAAATTATTCAATGATAAATGTATGTATTGATTAAACTTATTTTTGTACAACTTTGTTTCATTGAAATTAGTGATTGTATTGCTTTTTGATAAAATTAGTGGATGAATTAACAAATATTGAACTAAGGCTAAAAATATATGTTCCAATTTAATGAGATTGAAAGTTCAAAGTTCAAATCGAAACAGCCTAACAAATGTGTAGTTAAATTTGATTTTCTTTGCCTAAAAATAATAACTAAACCATCATGAATTGACTTAGGAGCATGTTTGAAATACACGACTTATGACAAAAGAACCTTGGTTCCCAAATTCCACATAGCTTTAATTAGTTAAGACAAATGCTTTTAATCAAGAGATTAGATATTCAAATCCTCCTACTTTCACGTGCTATCGTCAAACTAGAATGAAAAGAGGGAAATAAATTTTTACACGAAAAATCTTGTGTACACTTTTATAAATGTCCTAGATTTTGAATTCTTTTGTTATGAGCTTTTAGCTTTAATGTTGAACCAATTTAACTTTTTTACCATTATTTGAAACTTTTTTAAATATTTAATTCTTTCATTATTGACTTTTTTTTACTTTTTTTGTTTGTTATTTATTAATTTTGGTCAATACTCATTTAATGTAGGATATTTTAAATTAAGGTTTTCTTCATTTTAAGAGATTTCATTGTTTTTCTTCCATATTCTTAACTGAAAACTGATGACCTTTTTATCGAGATCTCAAGTATATGTCAAGTACATTAATTTACTAGAAAATATAAATATACATCGCATATACCATGATTTTATTTTTTGGTATGTTTACAAATTATTACTAGAAAATGAAATATATATCACATATATTGTTCGATGATATATTGTACAAATTGTCTTGTTCATGCACTTATTAAATATACCATGGTTTATTTCTAGAAAATTATATTATGTTGTATATATCAAATATACTTTGCTTTCTCCTTTAGAACTTCTTGTCCATATTTGGTTTTATTTATGGGGGAAATAATTTCAATTTTTTAGAGGAACTTTTTTTCTTTGTACGTTTTCAGAAGAATACCATTTTGAGAAATTCATAATCGTAAGAAACTTTCTTTAAATACATCTTTTGGTATATATATATATATATAAATTGAATGGTAAGGAAGACTAAAAGAAGTAATTTGGGCCAGATTTGTATGTTAAATAATAGTCTATTTGATTATGCAAGTAAAAAAATAAGAAAATTTAGATAATTGTCATATTTATTGGGTTAACCAAAAGAATGGCGGATTTCAACTTTTTGTTTGTAACAATAGCAAATCAACATTTCATTTGTAAAAATGGCAACATGAATTAAAAATAAAAAAAAATAAATGAATTTATAAAAGTTTAAACTACCCTCAATCATACAAATGATATTGTAATTAACTTATTAAAAAATATTCGTAATTATAAAAAACATCTGGAGACTATTAGTTGGTCATGCTCTAAGCACCACATCGACCTCTTTCTCCAACCAAGTTGTCGTCATTTTCCTCTCTGAAATAAGCTCTTTCACTAACAGTGACGACACCTCCTACTTGTATTTTGTCTCCATCCCTTGCTCCGTCGGACCTGGCTCCCTCTCCTTCTACCAATACTTCACCATCACCTTCGATTTCGACTCCTTCTCCACCGACTTCATTTATTGCTCTTTCGGAGCCACTAGTGATCATTTCAATTCCATCTTCTTCTATCTCAACTCACACAAGTTCGTCGTCGACCTCAACTTCTAAAAATTGTGTTGTCGTGAATAGAATCACTATCCCTGAACTATCATCGCAGCCATAATTTTCTTCATCCTACTACTTTAAATGCGATTGGTTTGTCTTTCTTTGCTTTAGATTTTTCAAATTAATTAAAAAAATATCTGATATTTGATTGTATAAATTTTTCAAACTAATTTTAAAAAACCAAAATACAAAAACATAAAATAAGTTGAAAAAAGATTAAAAAAATCAAAACACATAAATAAAATGACATTTGAAAAAAAAATGGTTTAGTTTTGATTTTTTTTAAAAAAAAAAATAAAAATATGACTTGACCATTTAAGACAATGGAGATATTTTAGGAAAAAAATAGAGACGTATGACAAAAGAAGCTTGCAAAGAAAAAAATTAGTTGCACTGTAATTTGGATGAGAGTTTTGTACTCATAAAAGATCTTTTAAAGTTTTTGACGATGCTTCCAATGAAATATTTATGTAACCTACAATTACACTATAATTAATCTCCATACTATTTCTAACAAATGCACTAAACTTAAAAATAAATACACAGTTGAAAAATAATTAATCAAACCATCTAAATTGCTTTGAACTTAACCAAAATTGTGTAACAATACTTTTTATTATTCTAGGTCCAAAATATCAGCTTAGAAAGTAGGGGTTGGACTGATCAAAATTTCATCTAAATAATCGCATTCATAAAGAAACCGATTTAGATTGGAGTATGAAAATCCCAATTAAAAATTGTCAACTGAAATTACTAACAGATTATGATGTGGTGTTGATGTCAATCGTGGAGATCTCATTAACAGAAGAGAAACAAACAATATTCGACGATGGTACATCTTTATTTTATCGAATCTGTCAAGGTGGGTTTAAGCTAAGGCAAATTGGTTAATACCAATCCCATCCATATGCTTGGTCTACCCTTTCACAAGGCTCATTAGGGATCATTTTGGAAAGAAGAGACTTTGAGACTTGAACTCCTAGTCGATAGTCGATTAGGTCGAGTCTTTCATCTCTACACCAATGGATTTGATCGATTAAGTCAAGCCTCCAAAGTAGACTTGTCACCGATTGAGAACAAAAAATAAAATTAGTAAAAAAATAAAAATTGAAAAAGATGTGTTTGAAGCAACAGAAATTTCAATAAATCGATAGTCATAATAGTGGTTATTTTCATCTCACTTACCATTGAACATACTCTTAATTGTTGAACAACCATAATAAAAAAGCTAGATGATGAAGAAAGCTAGGGCTACGTGTTATATTCTAATATTTTATGTTTGAAACAAAAGGATATTAAATATAACGTCCAAAATAATTTAAAACTTGTGAATCTTAATTAAGATTAATAGAAAGTGTAATAAAAATAACAAGGATATTTTAAATTTCAAAATAAGATTTGAAAATTAGTTGGCGTACATGATTCAAAAATTCAAAACAACTATTGAATTTTATTACAAAAATTTAAAACAACTATTATCACTAGATTTATGGCAAATGATGATCTTAGTTGATGTTGAAAGTCTGTTGGGATATATAATTGAGCAATTAACTACCGTCTCATTAATAAAGATGTCGAATTAATTACATTACACTTAAAAGGGACAATGAGGGCATTTTAAGATTTGAGAAAATTAGACTCACGTGACATTCATATATTTTGCTATAACTCAAAAGAATCCCGCATTTTGCTATTTTTCTAAATGTATACCTTATTATTCCATATTGATTTAGGTTAAATGTATTGAAAGCCCATTTCAATTTAGGGATGGGCTAATCTAAAAATTTGATGGGCAAAGCCCAACTCTCACTAGTGGGCCTTATCAAAGATTGAGCCCTGTCACAACAAGCCTGACTTGAAAAATTAGGGCCCATAGCCCACCTCACAAAATTAGCTCCTTAAATCACATTGAATTTTTTAGGGAAATCAATTTTCACCACAAACCTCGAAGTTTAATCATTTTTCTTTTCTTTAACTATAAAACTGAATCAATTTTTACTATAAACCCAGCGTTACAACCTTTACTTTAGATTCATTTTTCATCAAATTCACTCCAAACTTTTGAGGAATGAAAAGATATTTTAGGTTAAATTTAGTGTAAAGATCGAAATATTTTTCAAAACTCACAAATTTGAACAATAAATAATGGGGATTTGAACTATAGACTCTATGTTCGCTACACATCTTAGATACCAACAAAGTTTCATTAACTTTGCACTATGTATACTAATGTACTACCACATGCATTTGCACGTATATTTCTGTATTAATACAATTTATGTAACAAAATGCTTGGTGAATTAGTACGATCGAGATTTTCAAGAAATTAGTAGAAACTTTATCTTTTCTCTATCTTCAATGATATTTTCTCCTTAAATCTCTATAATTCACTAAGTATTTGAACAATAAGTTTATTGTTAGCTGGTCTTGTTGTCAAAAAATTGAAAAATATTAAAACATGTATAAGGAACTAACTAAATTAAAAGTTTCTATATAGTAATTAAGAACTACATTTAATTTTTTGAATGATAATGACTATACTAAAAAAACATCGACTAAAACATATATTTGGTATATTTTTATTTCAAAGTTTACATGTGTTCTAGAATATAAATGTGATATAATAATTTAATTAACTATTTTCAAATTAAAATTGAGTACAAAATTGATAGCATAATATATAGATTTCAGAGTAAGTTCAACCTTAATGATAATAAAAGAAAATTCTAAGGAATTCCAATAATTAATTCTTATGTGAAGAAGGTTTCCAACTTTTTGGCACATTAACTTGACTTAAAAAAAGAATTGAGCAAATAATAATAATAATAATTAGTTTCATATAATAGCTAATTCAAAAAATAAATTAATTGAATTATGTTTGTTAGTTATTTGTTTAGTTGGTTAAATGATTTTATTTATTTATTCAGAAAAAAATGCTTGTGTGTACGTTTTTCTACTCATTCACTTTTTAATTACTAATAATACACATAAAAATTTATTAATTATTTTCAAATATTAACTTTTTTTTCCTTTTAAAAATAACTCATTGCTTTAGTTAATTAATTAATGCAATAGTATGTTTTTAAAATGTAGTCATTGGAATATTTATTTATGAATATCGAACAACTTTTTTAAAATTATGTAAAAAAAGGTTTAAGACCATCTATAAATAACTTTCATTAATAGATATCTGGAAGTTAATCAAATTCTTCATTTTAATTTATATTTATGTGATTTTTTATTTCCTTTATTAATTACAAATAATTAGATGGACAACCATTTAGATAGGTGTTTGTCTTTTTTTCTTTTTACATTTTTATTAGGTTTTTTTTTAGCATTTTTAAAAATATATATAGCATGTCTGTTAATTAAAATTTTCCAACAAAATTTTATCATTTTATTCTATAAATTTTATGTTTTGTAGTTCATAAAAAATAAATAGATGAAATAATCTAAGTTTTTTTTCTTGTTCAAAGATGCTTGTTTTTATATAATTAGTTTACTAATTTGATTCTATATTACAATTAAAATTGTTAATTATAATATAATTAAATCTAAAAAAAAGTATTATTGAAATTGCAATGAAAAAACTTTGTATTCCGATTCTTCATATTCCAAGTTATTGTTGAAAATGTTGAAAAAAATAAACTTTTACTTATAAATTATCATAAACTTCACAATATTATAAAGATGTGCAATTTAGATAAGTTGTAAGTTTTTCATTTCATTAACCGTTGAAAAATCAAAGAATGGTACAAAATTGATAGGATTTCATAATAACATTTGCTAAATTTTTGTTGAAATTAATTGTTTGCAAATTATTAATTTACATATTAGCCTAACTTAATTTTGTGCCAAATTTAGATTTATTAAAATTATGGAATACAAAAAAGTGTTCTTCCCTTTTTAAATTTCGTTTAATAATTTCTTTGAACAATATCATCTTGAATAGATTTCTCTTATAAAAATATTTATAATACAATTTCAAACACATTATAATAAGTGCAACAAATAAAAGAATTTGAATGCAAAGGAGTTCTCGATTTCCGTTTTTTATTTGTTGTGACATAAATTTACAAAAAAATTGTAACTTTTGTTGACTATCTCTTTAGAAAGACTTCGAATTTTTAATCATAATTTCTATCATCTTATAGAAAATAAACGAAATAATTAAATCAAAATAATGCACCTCGTTCTTTAGATAAACTAAAAGTTTAAGAAAGTAAATTTGTGTGCCTTCAATAGACAACACATACAGTGAAAATTAACAAACAAAAATTTCCATAAACGATTACAATCTTCATCTTCATCTTTAATTTTCAATCTCCATCTTCGCCTTCAATCTTCAATCTTTGAAAAATGAGAATTAACACACAAGGTGAGAAATATCAACTGTGTTTATATATTAAATTTGGAAATAACGTTTATTTATTCTAATTAAATATCAATCTATAATGGTAAATTAAATACAATAGGACCAATTATTACACTAATTATTCAATTCTATGTTATGCTATGTTATTTTTGTTTAGAGGGAGCTTGAAGAAGTTTTTAAAAAATCATTTTACAGTAATAAGTTATAAATTTAATGTATTTAATTTTAAATGGTTCATTTATTTCAAATTAGTCAAATGATTTTTAACTACCATATCACCAATTATTGCAATAATTATTCAATTACATGTCATGTTTTTGTAAAAGGGAACTTGAAGAAGTTTTTTAAAAATTATTTTACAATTATAAGTAATAAGTTATAAATTTAATCTATTTAATTTTAAACTGTTGATTTATACGAATTAGAAAAAGAGTGTAGATGTAATTAATTAAAATATAGAAGGATAAATTTGTCGATTTTTTTTCTTGATCTTGACTTTTTTATATATTATAGATTATAGATATTGTATAGTCATTAATTTGTTGCTTGTTGGGTTCGTCTCATCGTGTTGCTGGTGGGACGTGGAGTTGAGTTGGGTGTGTTCGATGGGGTTTGATGAGGATGTGAGGAGTAAGTTATTTAAAGTCTTGGTGTGCATCGATTTTCTATATTTGGCAGGAGAGGAAACGTCAGTTACACGGCGATCAGCTGATGCTGGCGTCTACTGTGTTTCAACTTATTATATCTATGGTTCGTGTGCGTACTGTTTTGATCTTTATGGACTTATCTAATTTGTCAGATTTCTTCGTTTTTTATTTGGATACTTTAACCCTGTTTGTCCAGTTTCTGAGGTCCTCAGATTGTGATGTTTTTTTTGTTCTTCTAGATGTTTGGTTATTTGTTCGTATTGGTCTTGTTGTTGGTTCTGTTTTATTGGTTCATGAACTGTGGTCTTTGTAGATGCTCTTTTTACATTGGTGCCTTGATCCTGGATTGTGAGATCCCTCTTGTTGTTGTATAATAATATTACCTATTAATATATATATATATATATATTTCTCAAATGAAAGTCTATTAGATGATAAAAATTGCAACTTAATTCAAGTTTAAATTGAAGATGGTAATGCTTATCAAAATTTAAAGTGTATTTTGATGAAATTGAAAGTTTATGATGAAAATTGATATATCTTGTCATATATTCGGTATATATAGAGAGAGATTTTTACTTTTTACCTTTCACGAAAAAATAAATTTTATGATTATTAATACATTATAATTTGTAATAAAATTTTACTTTCTACCATATAGTGAAATTTTTTATATCATTCTCTAAACTCTTTATATTACTTTATTGTTCAAATTCATGACTTCTTAATAATAGATTGATTGTATTAATCTTCGTATAGTTGAATAAAATAAGATATTAATTACCATCTTAACAATCAATATAAGATCAGAAAAACATCATGAAATATGAATATAAATAATACAACTTTGAAAAAAGTTTTAAAATATCTTTTATATATATATAAAACATGAAAACTTTCTGCCTTTGTCCCGTTGGCAACTTGCAATGGTTTATTTTTCTTCATTTTCTGATTATACTTGATGTGTTTATTCTATACGATAATTATTAGAAGGGTTGAGTACAACAAAATAATTAATTGAGATATATTTTCTAGTTGAAAAACAATTAAGCTTAGAAAGGTTCGAATACCAAATCAATTATTATTTATTGAAAAAATCGATCACACTTCTTTTATTTAATAATTGTGCATCTTTTTCACTTAAGAATAAACTAAATAAGAAATAGCATGAAAGTAATAAGCTAGTTTATTCATAACTATTTGTTTATTTTTTTCAAGTTACTTATTGTCTCAATCGAGAGACCAATAATTCTAATTCCCTCCAGAGAAAAAAATAAGGACTATTTTTAAATATAGAAAAATAAATCAAAATATTTACAAGATATAGCAAAATTTTAGAACTAACAATAATAGACGTGATAGACATTGACAGACTTCTATCAGTATCTATCAATACCACTGATAGGCATTGATACAAGTCTATCAGTGTCTATCAACGTCTATCATTGATAATTCTAAAATTTTGCTATATTTTATAAATATTTTTAATAGATTTACCATTTGGAATAATTTTCACAGAAACAATATATTGCTTCTCTTATCAAATATTGTAAATTATTTTGGTCAGTATTATTAGTTTTTTTTTTTAATAAAAAAAACAATTTAATAAAAGTGTGACAATGGGCCATGTTTACATAACCAATTTGTATAAAAGAAAATATTAAAAAAATTCTAGTGGCTAGAAATAGAGAAAGTACACATGTAGGGTTGGGATAGGTTCAACATCAAGGTAAGGTAAGGGATAGGATGCATTATCTTCCATACAAATAAAACCGCAATAATGGAAACAATAATGGAAAGGATCATTGTACTTTATAAGAAACCAATTTTATTTTGTCTATTGTAGGGGATAAATATTTATAACTTTCAATGTTTTAGTTGTATTTCTTTAATAAGTAGCATAATGGTAAATATAATGATAATGAAATGAACTTTTAATTATTTATTGATTCATAAATCACTATCATTTCAAACAATCTATTAAAAATACATTACATAGATGGTAAAATCTGGTTAAGAAAATTCACCTGACCATCACATGCCATCAACGATAAAATCATAATTTGAGAAAGAGAGAACCTACAAAACAGTAAAAAAAAATAATAATAATACACCGATGTAGTGCATGTGTCATAGAGACTCTAATGCTTAAGTCAGATTTCAACACAATGGTCAGAGTAAGCTTTAATGGCAAAGAAGATGAACTTACCTTGTTGTGGAACTCTCATGCTCTATTTATAATGGAGCTAAAGTTGGTGTTCCCTTCATCCTTTTAAGATTAGGATTAGATTTCCTTTATCCTCTTGAAAACAGACTCTCAATGGACAACAAAAGATATTTTAAATAAAGAACCTACCGAAATACTGAGGCATGTCAGCTCAATTTCTCTGCCCACTTTTGTAAGGAACTCTTTTGGCCTACCATTTCGTTCTAATTTTACTTCCAATGTTTTATTCTCTTTTTAAATTTTTTCATAGGTCCAAAATTACTTATAACATATTAAACGACTGTTTTTCTATATATATAAAAAAATATATTTGGTTTTGATTTTCTAAAATTTTAAGTATTGAAATTATGTGTTTAAGACATGTGATATACCTAAACTTTAATGATCTGTGATCCTCGATCTTTTATATGAATTTGGAATTTGATTATTATTTCCAAAATGTTTTTATTTCCTTTTCTAGCCTTTAAAAATTGATTATGAGTATTCAAATGGATCTTATTCCCTTTCAAATCTATAAATTTGAGGGTGGAGAAACTATCTCCATATGTTAATTTTTCCTTTTCCTTTTTCTTTACACTTTTCCCTTTTCCTTTTTCTTTACACTTACTTTGAAACTCTTTGTTTTTAGTTTCTCTGTTGTAACACTCGAAAAAGGAAATCACATATTAATACATTGTTAAAGTGAGTTTCGCTCAAGAGTAATTGATTTGATTTTCTTCCATCAAGACCGAACGTTTAATCTTCCCTTCTTACAGTTGTTGTGTTTGTTGTTCTTTTAAAAACAAACTTTTTTTTAGAATAGGTGATATTATTATACAACAAAAAAGGGGATCTCACAGCCCAGGATCAAGCATCAAAGCATAAGCAAAAACTGGGCAACAAAACCAAAACAAAACCAACGGGATAAGACCATAACAGAACCAACACATAAATGCAAACTCACAAGCCACCAAGGTGAAAGACAGAGAAAAGAACCCAAAACCCCACAAACTAGGGGCTACAACAAAACAGAGAACAACGTGAAGTTCAAAAAAAAAAAAAATTGTACATACACTAGATAAGACCAAGAAGGTCAACTCATCAGGAAGTAGCACGAGCACGAACTGTAGAGACATAAGGTGAACCAGAGCAGACACTGACCTCGGTCGACCTCCATGCAGCCGCCGATTATGCTCCTGCCAGATGTAGTATATGAAAGCACGCTAGAAAACACAAAACAACTTACTACGCACCCCTTTACCCGACCCCACTCGACACAACCAACACAACTCTACATCCCAACTAGCCACCCAATGCGTCGAACCTAACTGACGCAACACACTAGACCACACATCTCTCCCAAATTCACACCCAAAAAATAAATGATCCCGCGACTCCACACCTCCCCCACACAGAAGACACCCCCTCAGACAACACACCCTAACTCCTCAACCAATCTCACGTACCCAACCTATCCCTCACTGCTAACCATGCACAGAAGGAGTGACGCTGAATATACTATAACAAACTTACTAATATATTATAACACCCATTCATAGTTTGTAGGTCCCTCCATACAAAGTGAAGAAGTAAACTTAGAATGCAATGCTAGTATATATAGTCAGAAGTGCAATATAAAACAAAAATGGAAAAACCAAACTGAACCAATCGAATAATTGGTGTAATATGATCTTTGTTTCTTTGTTTAAAATTGGACATTTTGGTTTGTATTTAAAAATAAACTCTAACCAGTAAATTTATTTTAGTATTTTAGTGATTATATTACACTTATGTTTGTTATTTAGGAAAAGGGTCAAGGAAAAAAAAACAAAAATGTCCAATTTCAATACATATAAAAAAATATAATAATTTGAAAAGAGAAAAAAAAAATCCAATTCAAAACAAAAAGTGGAAGAAAAAAGGGCAAACAATTGAGAACTAAATTGATAATAAATCAAACCAAATAAAAATCAATCCATCGGTTTATTCTTTTATTGAACATCGATTTGATTTCTTTTCTTAGAAAACCAATCGGTTTGATTTGGTTCTTGGTTAGCCTCAAAAACGACAAAATGGAATTGACTTCCACCACAATATATAGTATTATAATGGGTTTTAAGTTTTTTTCATCATGTCAATAACTTTGTTGACATTTCATATTTTTATGGTCTCAATATTTTACGTGAGGAATGAATTGACATTTTTATTATATCACAAAATAAATTGACAGAATATAATAAAATTATCAACAAATTGTAATTGATATAATAAAATTTACAAAATACAAAAGAAAAAAAAATTATCAACAAATTATAATTAATTTAGACCTAACATTATCAGTAAGATTTTATTTTACAACAAATAGTAAGAATTTTAAACTTTATTTTTAAAAAAGAGAAACACTCGGAGAGATTTTCAAAAATAGAAAAGTAATGGAAACTATTTACACAAAATAGCAAAATTTAATCTTCTTAATAAAGAGCGATAGAAGTCTATCAGTGTCTATCAGCTATACAAACTGATATAAGTCTATCATTGATATTATATGATATATATTGATAGAAATTTATCGATATTTTTTTTGCTATTTTTATAAATAGGTTGACATTTCTCCTATCCGTAAAAAGTTCTCAAATATTTATTTGTTAATTAAATATTCTTATGGCTTTGTAAACTTGTGATTCTTTAAACAAATTCATTGGAATCTTCCTTAAACAAAAAGGAAAAAATACTGGCATTACCATTTTATTAATATCTATACTATATTAAAAAGCTACAATATTTAGAAAACATTTTAGGACTATTTTATCCTTTTGTCTAAAACTAAATTTATAAATCATGCCATAGTTATTAATAAGGTTCAAACAAACGTGAACAAGAATAAAAAAACCACTAATCTACCACCGATTCAAGCCTTGAATTCTCTTTATTTTCCATTTGTCAGTTTTTAATTTAAATCTTTAGTTATTAATATAATTTTTATTTTTATTTGATTAACCCATCATTTCTTTTGTTGACTTATTAGATATTTATATCTATAATTTTATCATATTACCGTTCTAAAGAGTGGCTAAGGAAATAGTCATTTTTGGACTAATTTAAAAAATCTAAATTGTCCTTATAAATTATTTCTAATGTGGGAGAAGAGGAAATATGGACGGTTAATATATCTATATGATAAGGTCTATTATTGAATACGATGCTCTATTTTGTAACTCATTGAGAGATGATTTTGATTAATGAAATATATAATTTCTTCTAAAAAACATTAATTATTTACTCTTGTTTCACATTCTCACATTATTACATAACCTAAAAAGTATTTAAGAGATAAAAAATGTTACAATATGAAAAATTTAATCCATTTATTTCACATTCTCACATTAATACATAACCTAAAAAATGTTTAAGAGGTAAAAGATGTTATAATGTTTAATCAATTTATTTCACATTCTCACATTAATACATAACCTAAAAAGTATTTAAGAGATAAAAGAGGTTATAATATGAAAAGTTAGATCCATTTATTTTTATAATTAAATTTATAAAATTGATTACTTTAAAGTATATTTAATCAATAGATATAGAATAATTTTTAAACAATATTAATCTCAATTTTAACCATTTCTTTATAAAAATTTATTTCAGAATTTACCATTTTTGCCTTCGTTATAATTAATAGTGGATTTTGAAAATTTTTTAAAATTCAAAATTTTAAAGTTAGATGTTTTCTTTTTTTGAAATAAAAGCTAAAAATACTTTAATTATATAGACCATTTATAATTTTTAAATTTTTGTACATCCAAATGAAGAACATTACTTTCTTGAAAATATAAAATGAAGAGTGTTGGATATTGATACGTGGTCACCAAAATTTATTCTTAATATATGATAAATTGAAATGAAAATACAATCAATATGATAAAATAATTGAAAATACGTCATGCGATGCACGTGTTAAAAAACTAGTTTCAATAAAAGTGACATTTCCATATTGCAACCGTTACTTGCTTCATTCATAAACGAGCTAAAAAGATTGACGATCCTTATTTTATATAATTTTCTAGTAAAAATGGCATTTCATATTTTTATAATAAAATTGGTAAAATTTTTATTATTTTTGTCCTAATTAGAATCAACATTACATCCTATTTACGTTTATGTTATAATAAAAAACATCACACATACACACACATATATACACTGAGATTTGCAATTAAGTTGTATGGTAGAATATGATTTGTTGGCGTTTATAAAATGTTCAAAATTATTTATAAAATTTTTTCTATAATAATAATAAAATTGTAGGCCCACCCCAAATCAAGAATGGGAGAATGGGATTCACCTAAAGTAGGTAAGGAATCTGGTTTCAAATCCTAAAAATTTGTGGACCTATTTTTAAAAAATATCTACCTTTTCCATGACATATATATATATTTAATTTGAACAGATTCTCATTTCAAATCTTAATAAATAAAATCAATTGTATGGCAATTTTTGGGGTTTAAATTCTATTTCCACTATCTGACTTTTCAAAATTAATGATTTTGATACTTAAAAAAGTTCAAAATATATTTATTTGAAGTTTCCATATTTGAAACCCCAACCCAACAATTTTGGTCTTAAGTCTCCATTTCTATCTAATACCTATTTTACTAAACCCATGAACCTTAATTAAGTCAATGCTCCACCTAAGTATTTCAATACATATATATTTCACATCATTACATTATTGAGAACTAGAACATCATCATAATCATAATTTTTTTAAAATAATAATAATAATAATAATAATAATAATAATAACAATGTACTACAAAATATAATAACAACAAATAAAGAGAGAGAAAATAATTAAAAATAATCAATAGTTGAATAACTAGTAAAAATGTTCCAAATTGTTGTTTTAAATGTCTATATTAGACTAGATAAAAAAGAACAATCTTGGATTCTATATATATATATATTTTAGTTTGATTGATTCATATATGTTATATAAGTCATTTTGTTAAGTCAAATTAGTTTCGATTTGGTCCATTCAATTTTAAAAGTTATGTTTTGATTCATTTAGGGGTGTTTGGCCCCAAGTTGGGTTGGATTGGGTGGGTAAGAAAAATTCACCCACCATTTGGTTTACAAATTATTAGAGAGGTTTATTACCTTGTTATTTGTGTTAATTCACAGTTTTCACCTTGTTATTCACATTAACTCTCCCAAATACTTT
This sequence comes from Benincasa hispida, assembly GCF_027475165.1. Taxonomy (NCBI): domain Eukaryota; kingdom Viridiplantae; phylum Streptophyta; class Magnoliopsida; order Cucurbitales; family Cucurbitaceae; genus Benincasa; species Benincasa hispida. The sequence goes on from NC_143489.1 coordinate 54,649,006, forward strand.
CCGCTTATAATAATTACTAACTCAATTCAACTCAATTCAACTCAACTCAATTCTGTACGTCAAATACCCTTAGTTGAAGGCTACGATCTTGATTAGGATTTGGTTAAATCTAATACATTACTCATAATTATCTTTCCTCGACCAAAAAAGCTCATGTTATTGTTATTATTTTATAATTTCGTATGTAATCTTAAATCTAACTAAAGTTTGTCCCACAATTAGAAAATCTTAGCTCATTATCTCCGCAATTAAAATGGTCAGTCAATATGATAAACATAGAGATGATGTAAGATTCAACTAAACCACAAAGATTAAATTGAAACGAAACAAAAACTATAGAGAATATTTGAAAATTATAAAACAATGAGAGTCAAATTGAAATTGATCTAAAACTATAGAATTATGTACTTCAATTTAACCTATTTGAAAAAAAAAATGCTATTACTTTGATTGTTAGGTGAAACCTTAAAAAATCAATGCCTGAAATCTTTTGTCTTTGTATCTTCTTTTATTAGACACAAAATGAAAAGTTCATAATTTTATGAGTGATTTTCCAAACTCTAATATGATTCAAGATTTTAAACCATCTTCAAATTTTAGTCAATATTACTTTCTTTTTTTAGTATAATAATATAAAGTATTAACATTTGAACTTTTGACCTTATAGTTTATTTTTAGTACAACAATTATGAAGATGAAGTATCAAGGGATTGACTTCTAAAATAGAACACTATGTCAATTATCATCAAACTAAACACATTTTGATGGAAGCTTTATAGTTAAACCTCTATATATATATATATATATATATATCTAAAAAAGTATGGTCGGCTCAAAAATTATTATTATTATTTTTTTGTAGTGGGGATTTTGAGGCTCCCCACTTCCACCTTCATCACATCACATGCACACACACTACTATTCCTATATCATATTCCAAACTACTAAATTTACACTATTGCCCCTCGCGTGGACCCCACGCTCGTACTACTGAAAATTGAAATTGATCACTCAGCGCGTGGAGTCAAAACACTATCATCGCCGCCACATGCGGGGTATGTCTCAAGGGGCCCCACCATTTTTTTCAAATAATAAAAAACTCCTAAATAAAAGAAACCCACACGTGTCTCTCTCCCATTGGCTTAAGTACGTGGAAGAATCTTATTGGTTGCAGTAAAACGACGACATCGTGAACGTCGTCCCAGTCCCCAGACCTCGACACACCATCGATCTCTATACATATACACCCTTTTTCCTCTCCCTAATTTACCCCTCCTTAAACCTCCTAATTACCATTCTACCCTCCCTTTCTATCCCCACACTCTGATCCACGCTAAATACGGTGTACTTCCTCTCAGTATTTGCCAACTCACACTGGGTCCCACTATTTCGATCTTCATCCTTTCACTTCAGTTCTCAGTCAAAGTCAAACCCTCTTCTTTTTCCTAACTCTACACTTCTCCACACATGATTAGTCCCCCATCTTTCTATACGTTATTTAAAAATAAAAGATATTTATTGTTATTATTATTTTTTTTTTTTAAAAAAAACGGAGAGGAAAAATTTACATCCCCTCTTTCGTTTTCCCTCCACTATACCCAAAAACCCTCACGAAGCCATCGTGTTGACGATAATAATAGACTCACAACAACAAAACCTCTTTCTCTCTCTTGAAAACGGGCTCTCTCTCTCTAAAAAAAAAAAAACGAAGAAGAAGAAAAAAGAAACACACACGAAAATGGAGTCTTCTTTGGCTTTCATGGATGACCTTCTGGATTTCTCTTCGGATATAGGTGAGGAAGATGAAGAAGACGACGTCGTTCCACCCTTTTCCGTTAAGCCCAAATCTTCTTCTACCACGGCGGCGGACTCGTCGGAGTTGAACGCCGCCGCTATGCACCCGGATGATTCTTCTTCTTGCCGTGTTTTGCCTGTAAGTCTTTTTTGTTTTTCCCTTTCCCTGCCGGTGGGGATTTTTTTTGGTCCATTACTGAGTTGACTCGCCTGGTTGACTCGCCCGAGTTTAGAAAAAGTTAAGAGTTGGGTGGGTGGTGGGTGGGTGGGTGGGGATCAGTTGAAATGACGTAAATGTCCCTGGAAGAAGTGATGAATTAGGAAACTGATGGAGGGTATTTTGGGTATTTTATCGAATGGGGTCCTTTTTGTGTGGTTCTGAGCTGTCGTCCGTTAGGTTTAGAATTGTATGCTTGTAATAATAATATCCGAGAGAGAGGGAGTGGAAATATCGATCAATATTGAATATTGATACGGCCACTCTTTTTCTTTCATTCAAATGTCATTTTTGCCCCTACCCCCCAACATTCCTCCAACGAATACGACTAGGCTTATTCGTCTTTTTCCTTTTCACTTTCCAGTACACCACCCAGCAGTCACGCCTTTTCTCATTCCAATTTTTTTAAAATGGCAATAATTTAATTAAATTAAATTATTATTTATTATCGTTGTTATAATTATTGGTGGACAAAAAAGGACGGAACCTAGTCGACTCGGTTTGATTAGGGCCGAGTTGCTGAAAAGAAACTCGTTTTTTGTGGGCCTTAGGAAGAAGATTATGGAGAGGAGGAACTCGAGTGGCTATCAAATGAAGATGCATTTCCGGCCGTCGAGACATTCGTCGACATTCTCTCTGACCACCACCACCACGCGCCGCCGCCGCCGCCGCCGTTAACGAGCGTTTCGAAACAGAATAGTCCGGTTTCGGTTCTCGAAAGCACTTCAATCAGCAGCCATGGTGAAACTAACAACGGTGGTAATAAAACGAGTGTCCATGGTAGTGGTAGCATTCTGATGAGTTGCTGTGGCGGCCTGAAAGTTCCCGGCAAGGCCAGAAGCAAGCGCCGCCGTGGACGACACATTTCCGGCCACCATCTCTGGTTCAAGCAGCAACCCAGTTCGAAGAATGTAAAACAAGTAGTATCCACCACCGCGACTGCGGCGGTGACGGGGACGGCGGCGATTGGGAGAAAATGCCTACATTGTGGAGCGGAAAAAACGCCGCAATGGCGAGCCGGTCCATTTGGGCCGAAAACGTTGTGTAATGCTTGTGGAGTGAGGTTCAAATCAGGGCGGTTGGTGCCGGAGTACCGGCCAGCGAGTAGTCCGACGTTCTCGGCGGAGCTGCACTCGAATTCTCACCGGAAAGTGATGGAAATGAGGAGACAGAAGCAGTTAGGTATGGTGGTGAATCCAATGGATAAAGGGTGAGTTTGAATTTTGGGGGTTTCTTTTTGGTTGAGTTTGATGAGGCATTGATTCCCTTATTTTCATCCGCCATTAATCTTCTTCTTTCTTCTTCTTTCTTCTTCTTTCTAGTTAGCTCTTTAGGTATTTGTTTGTTATGTGGGATAGAGATTTAAAATTAGTGGAAAATTTCTGTTTGATGCCAAAAATTCATTAGGAGAATTTTGTCATTTAGTACGTTTGATTGTGTTAATACACTTTTTTTTTGGCCTCTTCAAGTTTTGCACATACATAGAAATTTAGGGTTTTTGTTCATAATTTCCAGAGATTCTAAATAGGGTTTTGTGGGTTTTTTTTTTCTAATCCTTACAATATTTATTTTTTATGTATGTAAAAATTTGAACTTTTCTGGGTTTGTTTTTCCCAAGAAAATTCAGAAGTGTCTGCCAATTAATTTATGTTTGGGAGGCGGGAAAATTGGATGGAAAAAAATTGAAGAACAGGATTTTTTTTTTTTTAATTTCATCATTTGGCTTTGAGGATAATAATGGGTATTGGAATATGAAATCAAAATGTGATTTGTATGTATATTAATGTAATTAAATAATGATTATATATTTTTAATTTGATTAACTCTGTCAGAGTCAAGACATATATAAAAGGAAAGCCTCCTTTTTGGTCTTTTGCTTTTCAATTTCATCAAATTAATAGAAAAATGTTCTAATGAGTCGAGATTTTATTTAATTTAATTTAATTTTCTATTGAAAAATAATTATTCTCTTTTATTGATTTAATAATGAATATGATCACATGGAATTTAAAAGAAAAAGACCAATAATAATTGTTATTCATGTATTGAGTCGAAATTTTCTATATTTTATGTGTTGGGAGTTAAGTGAATCAATTAATCATATTATAAGGCCCGGCCCGGCCCATTTGGAATGGCCCAATTTGTTTTTCTAGAATAGTTATTTTTTGGGATAGACAATAGCCAATCTGTTTTAATTTAAGTACATGAGCCTCTAGTTCAACTTTGAATTGTAACATTTTCATGCTTGTGAAAAGTATTTGGAAGTTATAACCATGATATTAAATTTTCTATCAATATATCGATATTTCCATTAGGTATTTTTATTATTTCGTAAAAGAATTCATGAAACATAAAAATCATGCAATAAAATGTCACAATTGGCAAGGTAAAATAAATAGCTCTAAAAAAAAAAACATTTTAACTTGTTTAGAAGGTATAAAATGCCTATTTATTAATTTAAATTTAAATTTTTGTTTGTTTTTATTTTATTTTCTAGAAATATCCATTAACATTAATACATTCACATTTTACACCTGGGTTGTAACTATGTTTTTTATACCCAATATAAGGTTTTTGAAAAGTTATTATCCTGATATTAAACCATATGTTTGGGCTTTAAAAATGGTTTCAAGTTGTTTTTATCATTAAAAGTGGTTAAGGAACATGTCTTCTATTATCATCATCATCATCTACTAAATGGCTAATATGAAATAGTTACCCCAAGCCTCCGGAGAGAGACTACTCCATAGAGAGAAAATTTGATGAAAAGCTGAGCTTCAAGGCTATGATACCATTTTGGGTCGAGATCGAGTGCTACTTATAGTTGTTATTAGGCCTCCGCCTACTAACAATTCCGATAAAGTTTTGACATGCGTTCCAACAAATAAAGATTACATAATTGAAAAATTCCAAGGGCGACGACAGGACAGGATCCCTGACTGGCATTTTATCCTTTTGGAATCTTTCTTTTTTGAAAAAGATAAGATTACGATAAGATTTGTCGGTGGGATAGGACCCCACTTGACCTTATCTCATCATAATGGGAAAAGTAATAATAAAACAATAAAGCACAAAGCAATAATAAAGCAATAAAGCAATAAAGGTATATATATGAGATATGTCTGCATTATCTTCAAGCATGCTTGATAAGATCTTCAGTTAATAGCTATTGATGATGTCACCCAGTTTCTCCTGAATGGCCTTGATTGGAACGGCTATTGAATATATTTACCGTATCAACTCTTTTGAGATTACGATCTAGGGTCTTACTCCTTCGACTACCCCACATACTTTGATTGCCCAACGTAATCCTTATGAGTTAATGAGATATTATAGTCATTTCTCTCACAGTGATCTGTTCGAGCTTTCCAATCTTCAGCTAGCCGCTGTGGCCGGTGGGTGGTTAATCCACTTCAGAAACATACTATCTCCATCATCTTTGCCTCAAATGTAGGTTCTTTTGAACAACGATAATAATTACAGACTGATTACACACCTTTGTTCTTAGACTAATTTGGCTGTGAGTCTAAAAATGGGTCATTGATGTCGTAATCGGCGAAGAGAATATAATCATCTTCGTCATCTTCGATTTCATTATTTACTGATGCAAAAGAATTTGCATCTTCTTGAGTTTCGTTATGGCCTGATAACTGCCTGACGACTGTATTGAGAACTGAAATAAAATCAACGTGTGATCCTGTTCTAGCAAGAGAACTCATGATTGAATTTTTTGCCAAAATAAATTGTTCATCTTCTTGACGAGATAGATCTTGTAGATGAACATTGGCTTTGACCAATCTTTTAGCTTTGACGCTTCTAGGTGAGAGTAGTCAAACTTTTCCCACCACTTGATCCTTAGTTCTTTGCTTAAGGCTTTAAAATTTCCATATTGTCCTAGTTGGAAATTCCAACAAAAGATCCACGGAATTTGAAAATATAATGCAAATCTAAACGTCTTTGAAATGGGAGACGTATAGATGCTATTTTGAAAAAGGTGGTAAGACCTTTGGACTTCTACTAGGAAGATTTCTTCTTATAGTCCAAAATGGTTCCACCATGTTTGAAACCAATTTGGAAAATGCATTTTGTAAGCTTGGTTACAAAATTTTACAAACCAAGAATGGTTGTATGCTTGAAACCAGAAAATATTATACCATGCTCGCATGTAGTCACGGTATGTATATGTTTGAGGTTTGAAGGGTTTCGAGAATTTCTTTGTTACAAACATCCTTTGATTTCAGTAGGATGAAGTTAGCACTTTGAATATTCTCAATTTTGAGTATACGATTTTAAGAATTGGAACGATCCGAAACATGAGTAATTTCCATGGATTTGGTGTCCACAAAGATGAATTCGTAGAAAGTTCTTGTTTTTGATACATCTTCGGGAAGATAGTTGAATCCGTGAGGGAATACTTGAGAATAGACTTCTTGAATGGATGGTTCGTCAAACTCTAGCTCGATCGTTAGATCAACCATTGTTGTTTTAGTGAAATATCCCGAAATTGGTGGCCTCGGTTGGAAAACCTTTGGCTTTACCACTTGGGAAAATGTTGATGGTTTTTTGGGAATTAAATTTGAAGATGGCCTCATGGGTCTCTTATTTGAGCCGTTTGCTCCCGAAGGACGTAACAGTGTTGTTGAGGGTTGAGGAGGCAAACTTAAGGATCCTGACTGTATTGAAAGTGCCTTTTAGGCACTGCCTTGACGCATTCTAGACACGACTTCAAAGTCGGTGTCCATGGCATAATTGTCTGCACTCATGGGAGATGGTGTAGAAGATTGAGAGATGGGCTGTTTGC